>NW_023269596.1:0-2251 GCF_013103735.1 Etheostoma cragini | reverse complement strand
GTGGACAGTGTAGTTGGGTATTCAGGCACTAGGTGGGGCTCAAAACCTAAGATCTGGTGCTAGGTGGGGCTCAAACCTATGACCTTTAGCTCTAATTTAAACTTCCCTTATTTCTCGGAAACATTCCAATTCCAGGAATTAAATTAAAATCTGACTTAATACAAACCATAAAACTCTTACACTTTCTGGGTAATTTAGCATCTTTCTCTTCTTTTCTCTCATTTTCCTCTTTTTTCCTCCTTTTCCCTCTTTTCCTCTTCTTCGCTCCCTCTTCCCCTTTTTCCTCCACCCCCCCTTACAGACTTTTGTTCCCTAACATTGTTTTTATTGAGATTGAAGACCAAATTGTTAGCTCTTCCAAAGTATTCACAACCATTGTGATGAGGTATCATAGCCTCGTTGGCTCAGTAGGCAGAGCGTAATTCTCATTATCTGAAGGTTGTGCGTTCCACCCTCACACTGGGCAGGTGTTTTAAAAACTAAAAACACAATTGATGCCAAAGATAAAGTGGTTTAACACTGACACAAGCACACGATTGAAAGTTGTGATTCTATGGTTAATTCTGAGATTTCTGAGATTGAGACAACAAAAGGCATTCTTTAAAGGTGGTAGAAACCCAAGGAATCATCACAGTATACCAAACCGCAAATGCGCCTTCATTGACAATATTGTGTAATCTCATAGGTACTGGAAGCCACCATTCTCTACCAATGTATTTCTTGGCATTTATTTTCAGTCTGTGTTACAAGATTTGCAGTCTGGTGTGTCCAGCAGAAAAGCAACAGGTGTGTTACTTTTCAACTATGATTTATACAATTAGCAGTGCAATCATTTTGGCCAGGTTTGATTTTAAGCCACCACAGTTGCATTTACAGGTTTTGAAGTCATAAACAACATTAACATTACATTTTTTACCCAGGTTTCTTCTTTTATTCAGTGATCTCAGAAAAAAGTCAAAAAAATCTGAAAATCTTCAGGGGATGGAGCTCAGTGGTAGAGCGCATGCTTTACATGTATGAGGAACTGGCATCTCCAGCAGGTATTATGGTAGAGTCTTTAAAAGAGCAGCTAAAGATATTACTTCATGGCGTACCTGTGTGGTAATCTGACTGGTAGGGTTATAGAATGTAGTGGTAGACTAAGACCTCCTGTGACACAAACTAAGTGGTATGCTATCTCTTTTATACCTCAGACTATCAGACAGCACAACAAGCACTTTAAGTGTAGTATATTCATTGTATTACGCTCCAGTTTTAATGGGTGTTACGGCGGGTATGAGCACTGTAGTTTCCATTTTTATGGATGAAATAATCTCAACATGCGATCAAGTTAACTCTTCAGCAGGTGGAGACATTTCACTTCAGACACTTGCAGCAAGAGAGGCTTTGTTAAACATCACCATACTAGAAATAGAAGTTATGCTGATATAAAGCGTAGTTAATAGCAGAGGATGGTTTCAATCCATCGAACTGTGGGTTATGGGCCCAGCACGCTCCGGCTGCACCACCCTGCTCTGCAGTCTGTGCACAGTGGCTAGAAAATCTCTGATTGAAATTATGAGGGGAAGTTTGGGAACCTGTGGCTACCAAGTTACTGAGGTGTCGTATCGCTCTTGTTTGGTTGAGGGCTAACTCCTTTTATACCTTCCCCTCAGTAACCCCCGTCCCTACTATGCCTGCTTCTGCTGTATGATAACACCTGTTACTATCAACTAAAAGGAGTTACTTTGATACTTCCCTGATTGTATAAATGCTAGATTTTCGATCCACACACAGTGATTCGCTAATTTAACACTTGAAAAAAAATTAATTAGTAATTATTTTATTTAGTAATAATTAGTTTTAGTTCTTTTTACTAGAGACACACACACCCTTGCTAAGTTTAAAGGGCCCCCGCCCGGATCAGGGAAACCGCAGGCGAGGCAAGAGGCCTTTTCAGATTTTTACCCCGGACGTCCCCCACTAACGGGCTCTTCTCCCTCTGTGTATTTTAAGCACTGCCCGAGGGGTTCTTTACAACCAATGATTTTTCTTTAGTACTCACGGTTAGGAACCGTTCCTCCCAGAGTCACCGGAGGTCCCCTCCTTCTCAAGTACGCCCGCTAGCCTTTGTTGGTCGCTGGTCCGAGAGAGGCTAAGCGCTCTGTGGCTCTGACCGGCAGAGCGGATGGGAAATGCTCTCCCACTAGGAGATAACAGGAGGTCTGACTGTCAATGTTGATCCCCGCTGGGCTGCAACTCGCCCAGGCGG
>NW_023269595.1:937-1299 GCF_013103735.1 Etheostoma cragini | reverse complement strand
CTTGTACATGGTGGACTTGTTCACCACGTATGAGGATCTAAAAATCACTGCCCCAGGGATGTCAAGACAAGCTTTTGTTAGCATGCTCGAGGGTCGAACAAAACTCTTTGGGCGAGTGAGTGGATTCATAATTTACGTTTGTTTGTTTGTTTGTTTGGATCTCCTTTTAAATAATTGTTAGGACTTGTTCTTACAATCCTCGATGATTCAGCATACATTTCTTGACAGAGCCCTTTTGTTCATCATGACCACGGTCTGAAGCCAACCTTCTAAACAGTTACTTGCGGTTTTGTTTTGTTTTTTCTCAGAGTGGTAAGATATGTGGGGACACAATGCAGAGGGCCTTCCTCGAATGGGCCTAT
>NW_023269595.1:429-856 GCF_013103735.1 Etheostoma cragini | reverse complement strand
ACCGCAAATTATATCGTTTCAAAAGCCAACCAAGGTGTGTAACATTCATGTACAATTAAATTCTAGCCACAAATTACTTTTATACAGTAAATATAACCTGCATTTATATATTTCTTTCAAGACCTGATGGGTTTTTTGATGGAGTCTTTTTGGCCAGTGATCCTGAGGTTTCCTCATTTGTTGATTACATCCATGGAACAACTGGACATGTAAGCACAATTTTATATTAATGCTTGCCTTTTTTTTCTAAATTTAAACATAATTTAGTTTATTTAAGTAATAGTTTGGCATTACTGCATCAAATGCCATTATACCATGATGTACAACTTATTTTGTCAAATGTAACTATAAATGTCTGTTTGTGCCCTTATCTGTTTAAGAATCCAGGGAAAGGGAGATGTGGTGCGGGTCAGTGGACAGCAGCACG
>NW_023269595.1:0-220 GCF_013103735.1 Etheostoma cragini | reverse complement strand
GGAGGACTTGCTGAACATGCGCCCATTTCTCTCCATCATGCATGCAAAAGCGCATTCATGGATGTGTGAGGTAAAAATTACAATTAGATGAATTTCTTTCCATTTGTACAACATATTATGATTGTCTGCCCTCTGCCCCTAGTTTTCCAACTGATAACATTCATGTAAATATGTTACAGTTAAAATGGGGTGGACGCAATCAAGAAGGAGCTGGAACAAC
>NW_023269594.1:0-1006 GCF_013103735.1 Etheostoma cragini | reverse complement strand
TTGTCTTCATGTTGTCTTCATGTCGTCCTCATGTTGTCTTCATGTTGTCTTCATGTTGTCTTCATGTTGTCCTCATGTTGCCCTCCTGTTGTCTTCATGTTGTCCTCAGGTTGTCTTCATGTTGTCCTCATGTTGTCTTCATGTTGTCCTCATGTTGTCTTCATGTTGTCCTCATGTTGTCCCCTTGTTGTCCTCATGTTGTCCCCATGTTGCCCTCATGTTGTCCTCATGTTGTCCTAATTGAAGTGTTTTGAAATAGTATTGGTATTATATGTATGTATATATAACGTAGTATTGGTATTAAATATAACTAGTATTGAGTAAAAGTTGCCTGTGATTATCATCAACATCCATTCCTTTCATTTCTGTCTCATTCAGTTGGAGATCTTTATGATTTGTGCGTTACGTTGCCAGGTGTGTTGTTGTGTAGAAGAAGAAGTTCAATAAGTCGACTAACTCATATTTATTACTTTATTTATTTTACTACTGAAGAGTACA
This sequence comes from Etheostoma cragini, assembly GCF_013103735.1. Classification (NCBI taxonomy): domain Eukaryota; kingdom Metazoa; phylum Chordata; class Actinopteri; order Perciformes; family Percidae; genus Etheostoma; species Etheostoma cragini. Next base: position 508 of record NW_023269594.1, on the reverse strand, counting down.
TCAACTAGAGTAAAATACTCACGGTAAAATACACACATACAGTAAAATACACACAACACAGTAAAATACACAGTAAAATACACACAAATACATACAGTACAGCTACCTTGTTTACTATGAATCTCATGCAGACCTTACACCAAATGTCTCCTGTGTCTCAGACTAATGTCTAATATCTGTCTCCTCTGTCTCAGACTAATGTCTAATATCTGTCTCCTGTGTCTCAGACTGATGTCTAATATCTGTCCTCTCTGTCTCAGACTAATGTCTAATATCTGTCCTCTCTGTCTCAGACTAATGTCTAATATCTGTCTCCTCTGTCTCAGACTAATGTCTAATATCTGTCTCCTCTGTCTCAGACTAATGTCTAATATCTGTCTCCTGTGTCTCAGACTAATGTCTAATATCTGTCTCCTCTGTCTCTGACTATTGTCTAATATCTGTCTCCTCTGTCTCAGACTAATGTCTAATATCTGTCTCCTGTGTCTCAGACTAATGTCTAATATCT
>NW_023269593.1:2677-2956 GCF_013103735.1 Etheostoma cragini | reverse complement strand
GAATACTTGAGCAACAAGTTATATTTTGACTAAAAGTGCTTTAACTGACAGTGTAAATATTTTTTCAGCGAACATTCACTTAAACAACACAACTTTCTAATACAACATACACATGTGAATACTGCCATTTGGGCATCAAATTATCTGAAATGCGTTAATCTATCCCTTTCTAGAACCAAAATCTTCCTAGGAACGTTTTCATTTATTTAGAAAGCATGAATATGGTCATGGAAACAAGTTTCATGTACAACCAAAACAAAAACAACTTTCCCATTGTGA
>NW_023269593.1:2565-2667 GCF_013103735.1 Etheostoma cragini | reverse complement strand
GGTTAATTTACTGAAAGCTGGCATGTTTTCATCACTGCTTGTCCAAACAAAAAGGCCAACATAATATTCAACTCCACAATTTACCCAGTGTGTGAGGTTGAA
>NW_023269593.1:1911-2555 GCF_013103735.1 Etheostoma cragini | reverse complement strand
TACTGGGTATACCGCTTCCCAAAAGTTTGGCTATGATGTAGGCAAACTTTGCTGTGAGTTGACACTCCTCCTGCTTCAACATTTTGGCATTGTTAGCATATGTTGCAATGGATGAAGAGATGCCATGTCGCTGTCCCACACTGCGGACAGGTGTTAGAAATAAAATAACTAACATCGCGTTATGTTGGATCTCTGAGGAAAAGGGAAGCTGAGGGTCGAATTGAGAATTAGGAAAAGGTTTAATGCAACAGCAGTGATGAAGATGACAAGACAAAGACAAACATGATACAAACAAACATAGTAACACTGCAGCTGACAGCGGACTGATCCACGCTTCTCCTGACGGAGTCACGTGTAAGCAGTCCAGAAACTGGTTCACAATTTTATTCGCTGCACGGGGGGGCTGTTCTTTTTCCCATGGTGCATTCAAATCCTTTCTCATTGGTCCATCGTTGTCATGACAGCAGATCCAATGCATCTTTGCTGTCCAATCAGAACCCGCCCTCTCCACCTCCGGGGGTCACCCCTTGGTAGCAGAGCAAATGGTTCTATTGTGCAAATGTGAAACTCTGACATCAACATAGTCCAATCAACATTGTATTGTTTTAGCCTAGACTAAAACCCCAGGGGACAGGAGACAGAGG
>NW_023269593.1:1775-1901 GCF_013103735.1 Etheostoma cragini | reverse complement strand
GTTGCATAGCAGGAAGCCCCTTTCCATATGTTAAATGCTAGACTTGATCAGATCAATACTTTACAGTCAGAGAAACGGGGGGAAGGTGAGGAACAAATGGCCATCCTGCCTTCTTCACAGACATAT
>NW_023269593.1:1256-1591 GCF_013103735.1 Etheostoma cragini | reverse complement strand
CAAAAATGTAAACTTCAGCTGCAAAAGTTGAAAGAAACAAACATGATTTTACATACAATTCATTTCCTTTGACCTCATCTGACTCCTTTTCTTGTAAAAAATGTTATGCTCTTTAATACAACTATTGTTCCTATGGCTGATATTACTCAGTGATTAGTGACTAACTTTTTAAACAAAAACAAACGAATCAGAAGATATTAAAAGTCTTTGACCAGGTGAAAAAAAAATTCTTAAAATCTCTAAATCAAAAGTATCACATCAACACAAAGATGTATAATCAGAAAACAGGTTCTGGGTGTGATTAATTACGTGGGGAGATTCTTGCCAGGCCTCTC
>NW_023269593.1:940-1246 GCF_013103735.1 Etheostoma cragini | reverse complement strand
CACCCAATCACCAGCCTGTTGAGAAGTGAGAACAAGAGGGTATGGAACAACACCCAAGAACAGGCGGTCATCGCTGTTAAAGGCATGCTAGTGTCAGCCCCAGCTCTTGCATATTATGATGCAAATCGGAAAACCGTCATCATCGCCAATGCAAGTAGCTACGGCTTAGGGGCAGCTCTACTACAAGAACATGAGGACGGCTTAAAGCCAGTGGCATTCTGCTCCTGCTCGGATGCCGAGAGAAGATACTCTCAAATCGAGAAGGAGTGCTTGGCAGGAGTGTGGGCGTGTGAGCGGTTTGCACGC
>NW_023269593.1:430-725 GCF_013103735.1 Etheostoma cragini | reverse complement strand
AGTTGTAGCAAATGCACCTGTCTCATCCCAAAGACTCTCTAAGATCCGTCTGGCCACTCAGCATGATTGTGAATTGCACCAGATTACAAGTTTCATCAAGAATGGATGGCCGCCCAGAACAGTGATGAACCCTTCTCTCCATCGTTATTATTCTGCAAGAGCTCATCTCTTAGAAACGGATGGATTAGTGTTATATCAGGACCGGCTGGTCATTCCAACTGCGCAGAGGGCTGAAGTGCTGTCAGATCTACATAAAGGACACCAAGGACTAACACGGTGCCGGGCACGCGCCAAG
>NW_023269593.1:0-173 GCF_013103735.1 Etheostoma cragini | reverse complement strand
TTTGCCAGAGAATATGGATTCGTGCACACGACCTCTAGCCCACATTACCCTCAGGCGAATGGTAGGGCTGAACGAGCGGTTCAGACTGCGAAGAAAATATCTTGAAGCAGCCTGACCCCCATTTGGCCCTGATGTGCTACAGGGCAACCCCTAGTACCGCTACAGGTATGAGC
>NW_023269592.1:0-2337 GCF_013103735.1 Etheostoma cragini | reverse complement strand
CTCTTCATTCTAACCCCAACCGGCCCGTCAGACACCGCCTACCAAGAGTCTGGGTCTGGGTCTGGGTCTGGGTCTGGGTCTGTGCCTGGGCCTGGGTCTGGGTCTGGGTCTGGGTCTGGGTCTGGGTCTGACCGAGGTTTCTGCCTAAAAGGACGTTTTTCCTCTCCACTGTGGCCCTGTTGCTTGCTCTGGAGGAGACTACTAGACCTGTTGGGTCCTTGTAAATTCTGGAGTGTGGTCTATCTGTATAGTGTCTTGAGATAACTCTTGTTATGAATTGATACTCTAAATAAAATTGAATTTAAATTGAATTAATTTATAACTTACTCTTGCAGACTTTGCACTCTTCATTGCACAAGAGGAAACACAATCCGTGGATTGAAAAACTCTGGGGGGACAAGTGAAGCTCTGTGAACCGGTGTCTTTATGTTCTGATTCCACTAGATGGCGGTCTTGGTTTTAAGAGAAAGGCCTAAGGCGTTGTGATCCAGTGTGTTCTCAACACTTTGTTGAACAGAGAGCGCCATCTAGTGGCTCAAAAAACAAAGACCCTGGTTCAGGGAGCTTCATTTGGCCATCATTGGCCTGGAGTAACTCATGGTTACCATGAACTCGTCACTTTGGGGGACAGAGAGAGGGTAAGGTGGACCCTGATAATGACATTTTGGGGGAGAGAGGGTAAGGTGGACCCTGATGATGACATTTTGGGGGACAGAGAGAGCGTACGGTGGACCCTGATAAAGACATTTTGGCGGAGAGAGGGTAAGGTGGACCCTGATGATGACATTTTGGCGGAGAGAGGGTAAGGTGGACCCTGATAATGACATTTTGGCGGAGAGAGGGTAAGGTGGACCCTGATAAAGACATTTTGGGGGAGAGAGGGTAAGGTGGACCCTGATAAAGACATTTTGGGGGACAGAGAGAGGGTACGGTGGACCCTGATAAAGACATTTTGGCGGAGAGAGGGTAAGGTGGACCCTGATAAAGACATTTTGGGGGAGAGAGGGTAAGGTGGACCCTGATGATGACATTTTGGCGGAGAGAGGGTAAGGTGGACCCTGATGATGACATTTTGGGCCCTGCACTCTGTATATTAACCAAGGATCACTAGAGACCTGAATGCCTTCAGGACCCAGGGGAAGCCCCATGGTCAGAGGACAGAGAGGCACCTGTCCCTCTTGTGAATCCTTGTTGGGGGGTTGCCTTACCCCTCGTGTTGTCCTCGGGTCAAAGTTGACCCGTTTTCAGTAGCACAAAAAAATGGGCCGTTGGAATAAGAAAATATCAACATTCAAAATATAAAAAAACATTAAAAAATAAATAAATAAAACACAACATTGAAAAAGTGTTGAAGTTGTTCATGGTCGACGGGAAGACAACACAACTCACGGGGGTTCAGACTGGACTCGAGACTTGAAGAATCCTTATTTTTAGGAAACAGCTGCTGACTGAAGGTGGTCTCCTCCCTGCTGTACTTCTATTTTTAAGATATTTTTTTGGGCTTTTCCACCTTTAGTTTTTGACAGGACAGTTAGGTGAGAGAAGTGCAGGAAATCGTCACAGGGCGGAGTCAAACCCTTTACCTCTGCGTTGAGGCATGAACCTCAACGTACACGTGCGCCTGCTCGACCCACTGAACCACCCCGGCCACCCACCTGCCGTGTTTCTGATCAGGCTCGGTGCTGCAGGCTCTATATGTGTTAGAGCATCTCATCAACAGCTGATTAAAATCAACAACCAGGTCTCTTAAAGCTGCAGTACGTAACGTTTTGATATTAATGATCGTCGTTACATGAGTCGATATGAAGATAACTGAGACTATCTCTCTCTGGATCTCAGTACGTACAGACGGTTCCGGGGACACCTCCTTGGTTACTAGCTACTCTGTGGAGGACATCCGGCGGCACCAGGGCGTCCCAGAAGTGGACCGGTGTGGACGTAGACCACGTCTGACAAGACGTACGTGTCTCTCCCTTCCCTCTGTTGGCGTTCTGGGTCCTAACCTCCTGATAGTGAAGACCAGCACACAGAAGAGGCCGCCATACAAATACAAATATTATTATTTAAAAATCAGCTACTCTGATATTTCAGCTGTTATGTATTTTATTCTTTTATCCAAAAACGCTTAAAAAACACTTAGTTATTTATATTAGTAATTTATGAGTTCTCACTAAAATAAGATGATAATAATTAGTTTTATTGTAACAACAGAACATCAAAATATATTAAAGTTCTGATTAAACACATTAACCAAAAAATAATAATACAACAGGGACGTTGTAGAGCGTCCTCTGGTGGACAGACTATGTAACACCATCACTAACAGGGACGTTGTAG
>NW_023269591.1:0-1597 GCF_013103735.1 Etheostoma cragini | reverse complement strand
TAACAGACATGAGACAGGAAGGAAAGACATGAGACAGGAAGGAAAGACATGAGACGGGTAGGAGACATGAGACGGGTAAGAAAGACAGACAGGCCGTGATCTTCACCGCCCAGGGAGACATGAGACAGACAGGTAAAAGACACAGACTAGACAGGTAGGAGAGGTTGCCTGACTTCCTGTGTGCGATGATGACTTCCTGTGTGCGATGATGACTTCCTGTGTGTGATGATAACTTCCTGTCAGGCGCTGAACAACCTGCAGTCGACCCACTCGGGCTTCGGCTTCATCAACAGTGAAAACGTGTTCCGGGTGTGCGACGAGCCCCACCCTCTGCTGGTGAAGGGCATGCTGGGACACTGCGTGGCGGGCGCCATCGATGATGCGTACCGCGTGGTGGAGACGCTGTGGGCGCTCGGCTACTCGCCTGACGATATCATCGGCAACATCTTCAGAGTCTGCAAGACCCTCCCCATGGCAGAGTACCTGAAGCTGGAGTTCATCAAGGTGAAGCCCCGCCCACTGGACACAGGCCCCGCCCACTACACTCACACATGCTCCAACCACGACACATACATATGGCTACTATACATACACACACCCTCCTTCTACTACACATACGCCGCCCACTACTTTGCACACTTCACTTTGTCTGAATCTATGAGCTCTGAATTGATTCTGGAGTAACCGTGGTAACTGTGATGTTCATGTGCTGCAGGAGATCGGGTACACTCACATGAGGATGTCTGAAGGCGTGAACTCTCTGCTGCAGATGGCCGGGCTGCTGGGGCGACTCTGCAGCAAGACGGCGCCCCCTGCTGCCAGCTGAAGGAACTGCTGCACACTCAGAGACTTTCAATAAATCATCTTTTCACCGATCTAAAAGTAGTGATTATTTACATGGAGTCTGGTGGAGATATGCTGCTCTATACACGCTAAAAGTAGTGATTGTTTACATGGAGTCTGGTGGAGATATGCTGCTCTATACACGCTAAAAGTAGTGATTGTTTACATGGAGTCTGGTGGAGATATGCTGCTCTATACACACTAAAAGTAGTGATTATTTACATGGAGTCTGGTGGAGATATGCTGTTCTATACAAGCTAAAAGTAGTGATTATTTACATGGAGTCTGGTGGAGATATGCTGCTCTATACACGCTAAAAGTAGTGATTATTTACATGGAGTCTGGTGCTTACACAGTAACCCAGTTATAGAAGTTTCCTTAAAATATTGAATGCTTGACTTTTACTTGTAACAGAGTTTTTATACATGGTAGTATTGGTACTTTTACTAAAGTAAATTCAGGTCTGAACACGGCTTTGGATTACAAGCTTTATTCATTACAAACATCAAGATTTCAGAGTAACAGAACGCTTCAGTACAAACCAGCAAGTAAGAAGTTGTAATAAATATTAATAAATATTAATATTAAGAACCGTGATAGCCGACAGTCTATGGAGAACACGTAGAGTAAAAGGAGAGATGCGGTTCTCTCGGCAGGTTAGGAGCTTCTTTTGGTTTCCAGGAAACATTTCAACGCTACAGAAATCCAACCCCTAATCCCAGGACCCAGGACCCAGGACCCAGGACCCAGGACC
>NW_023269590.1:0-1910 GCF_013103735.1 Etheostoma cragini | reverse complement strand
CAGAGAGACACACACAGAGACACACACACACACACACACAGGCACACACACACACACACACAGACACACACACACACAGACACACACACACACACACACAGACAGAGACCCACACAGAAAACAGAGACACTGTGAATTAAGTTTTTTGTATTTAGTTTTTACTAAAAAGATGTGTCTCTGTCTGTCTGTGTCCCTGTCCCCGTCTGTCCCTGTCCTTGTCTTCCTGTGTCTCTGCGTCCCTGTCCCCATCTGTCTCTCTGTGTCCCTGTCTCTCTGTGTCTCTGTCTCTCTGTGTCCCTGTCCCCATCTGTCCCTGTCCTTGTCTCCCTGTTTCTCTGCGTCCCTGTCCCTATCTGTCTCTCTGTCCCCGTCTGTCCTTGTCTCTCTGTGTCTCTGTCTCTCTGTGTCTCTGTCCCCGTCTGCCCCTGTCAGGTATGCCCGTGCTGTACTGGTTCTCCAGGAGAATGTCTCTGTGGGGGACGATCTCCTTCAACCTCGCCGTCTTCATCAACCTCATCATCGCCTTCTTCTACCCGTACGCCTCGGGACAAGGTACTACTGCAGTACTACTGCAATACTTCTGCAACTGTAGTACTACTGCAATACTACTGCAATACTTCTGCAACTGTAGTACTACTGCGATACTACTGCAACACTACTGCTGTACTACTGCTGTACTACTGCAATACTTCTGCAACACTACTGTAGTACTACTGCTGTACTACTGCAATACTACTGCAATACTACTGCAGTACTACTGCTGTACTACAGCAATACTACTGCAACACTACTGTAGTACTGTAGTACTACTGCAATACTACAGCAATACTACTGCAACACTACTGTAGTACTGTAGTACTACTGCAATACTACAGCAATACTACTGCAACACGACCCCATAGCACTCACCCCTTTCATCACCAAATGCCTAGAGAAACTGGTTTTGAAACACATCAAAGCCTGTCTCCCTTCCACACTGGATCCGCATCAGTTTGCATATCGGACTAACAGATCCACCGAAGACCATCCATCGCTCTCTACTCAGCGCTGAGTCACCTGGAGACACCTGGAGAAACAGGGGAGCTACGTTAGGATGCTCTTCGTGGACTTCAGCTCAGCTTTTAACACAATAATACCGGACATTCTGATCCCCAAGCTGACCAACTTGGGGGTGCCACCACAAACTTGCTCCTGGATAAAGAAGCTTTTAGTTAACCGACCCCAGCAGGTGAAACTGGGTCCTCACCTCTCTTCTTCCTGCACTCTTAGCCCTGGCTCTCCACAGGGCAGCGTGCTGAGCCCGATACTCTACTCCCTATACACATCCGACTGCAGTCCCGCCCACCCAGAGAACATCATCATCAAGTCCGCTGATGATACGATGAACGGTGGTGGGGCTGATTACATAGAGATGAGGTCCTGAGACTTAGTGAGTGGTGTGCATCAAACAACCTGGCACTAAACATCAACAAGACCAAGGACCTCATCCTGGACTTTCAAGCTGCCCCTGCCCCCCTGTACGTCAGCGCTGGACGTGTAGAGCGAGTGGAGTCCTTCAAATTCCTCGGCATTCACATCCCTGCAGACCTCTCCTGGTCGGCCAATACCACAGCTTTGGTCAAGAAGGCCCGGCAGCGGCTACAACAACTAAAAACTCAGCTGCTGGTGACCTTCAACCGCTCCACCATCGAGAGCCCGTTGACCTCTGCTGTGACCGTGTGGCACTCCAGCTGCACGGAGGCCGACAGGAAGCCACTGCAGAGGGTGACAAACACTGCACAAAAAATACCTGGCTGCCCTCTGCCCTCTTTGACTGCCATCTACAACTCCCGTTGTCTCAGTAGGGCCAGAACCATCCTGAGGGACACCACTTGTCTCAGTAGGGCCAGAACCATCCTGAGGGACACCAC
>NW_023269589.1:0-1074 GCF_013103735.1 Etheostoma cragini | reverse complement strand
CCCCCCCCCCCCCCCAACCACAGCCTCCTTTTTCACACACACATTGATCCATTACATGAAGTGAACTCTTCCCACGTGTCATTTTAAAGTCGTCTGTGTATTGAAACGAAATGTCTGTAATGTAACATGACTGCGTAACAGCACCCGCGTAACAGCACCCGTATAACAGCACCCGTGTGACGCCGTCTCCCCTGTTTTCTGGTCTCTGTGCAGTCGAGTTCGTGGGTCGGCGGGGCTGACGAGCCCCTCACCGGCTTCAGCTGGCGAGGCGGCTGCGAGAGGGAGACCACGGGCATCCTGGCCTGGAGCGAGGTGTTCGTGGTGGAGAAACCAGACGGCTGCAAGGTCAGTTCACAGGCCGACGCCCAGCGGCATCTCAACGCTATGAAGGGTAATTTAGCTGTTTGGTTTTCAACCTGGACCCTGTTCTCACATGCGTTGGCGTCTAATTGGGCTAGTAGACAAACTACTTCGTAATCACTACTTTTAGCATGTATAGAGAAGCATATCTCCACCAGACTCCATGTAAATAATCACTACTTTTAGCGTGTATAGAGCAGCATATCTCCACCAGACTCCATGTAAATAATCACTGCTTTTAGCGTGTATAGAGCAGCATATCGCCACCAGAATCCATGTAAATAATCACTACTTTTAGCGTGTATAGAGCAGCATATCTCCACCAGACTCCATGTAAATAATCACTACTTTTAGCGTGTATAGAGCAGCATATCTTTACATGTAAATGGGTGAATTAAGAGTTTATGATGAACCAAGACGGCTTTTGGTAGTTTGATTTAGTTTCTGTCCACTTTGAATAAAGTGTGTTTTACGATGATACAAGTAGTGATTATTAATTTCCCGTTATTGTTACATTGCAGCTAGTTTCGCTGTTTTATACTGAACAGATTTCAAGTTTTTTGTTCCAATCTGTCACTTAGACACACAAACAAAGAGGAAATAATGTAAATGAGGTTTAAATCCTCCTTCCAGTGTGTGTTCCTGATGGAGCTACACCAGGTGATGTGTAGTAATGAAGGCTGTGGTGGTCCTGATGGAGCTACACCAGGTGAT
>NW_023269588.1:0-2234 GCF_013103735.1 Etheostoma cragini | reverse complement strand
GTATTGCCCAGCGATGGTGGTATAGTGGTGAGCATAGCTGCCTTCCAAATAGTTGACCTGGGTTTGATTCCCAGCCATCGCAGTTGCTTTCTTTGAGAGATGTTAATTTCTTTTTTTACAAGAAGTCACCAGAAAGGCTACTTGCCTAACCTGGTTTGATAAAACATTACATCTCTTTGGGCTGCATGATTATGGCCAAAACGATTGATCAATATGGAGATCACAATTAATTATTACAATTATTTGTTGATTTTCTACTCTAAGGAATTATTTTTGGTTTGCTTTGCTCTTTGGCCGAGACTTTTGCACTTCTGAAAAACAAATATGTTGTCCTTAACTAGACTCAGATTCTCAACAGCAGCTAAATAATAGAAGCAAGGGTCGTGGACAGCGATTGAGACAACAGGACTCCCCCTGATTGTGACTTGGACCGACCAAAAAATACTTGGGGTCAAATTCGATCGGGAGGGGGGTGGGAAAACAAATTGGCCGGACACATTAGGTTAGACTAGGGCACTGGAGACTTAGAGGACTAACACTAGAAGGAAAGATTTTATTCATCACAGTAGTGCTTTTACCTTTGCTTTTACTCACCAGCTCTGTTTTTATTCCACCCAGAAAAGAGATTTTCGACCTGGAATGAGACATCTTTTATTTTCTATGGAATTCCATGTGGGAACGAGTGTAAAGAAGAATGATGAAGAAGCCAAAGGAGAAAGGAGGGAAAGGAGTGCCGGACCTGTTATTGTTTTTAGGGAGCAGATATACAGCTATACACATAACAGCAACCACGGTCCCATCCAGAAATCCTAAGACTGCAGCTATTTCACGGTTCTGGATAGGATCATAACTCAGAAGATTGAAGACTTAACCCTCTGATTTTAAAGTACCTGGGTCTTTAATCCTGCCACCAACCTATGCTTTTATCCAGACCTTTTTAAAACATTTTCACCATGAGCAAGAAGAAGTGTACCTTTTAACAAATTATCGCTCTCTAATTTCAGTTGTGCAGGAGCGGGAGCCAGTGAGTCCAGTGCGCGGGCTGGCTTTTGGCGAGCCCTCAACTGTTTGGTGCAACATGAATCGTTCGGCTCTCCCAAACAGACTCCGGGACTTGTCATGGATGGTGGCTCATCTGATCCTCCCGGTCAGGTCCGTTATGCACTCCCGGTGAATGTCAGCACACTCATCCTGCCCCAAACCTGGATGTGGCGAGCCCGAGTCGGTGGGGCATTTGCTCTGGGAGTGAAGCATTGCTGTAGACCTGTGGGCAACGGCCCGGCTCCTTGCAATTGCTGTACTTACCAGCAAGGGAGGTCCTCACAGAAAATCTATTGCTATTTGGGGCAAGCCCAAAGAAACAGATACCAGTATATGACTTTGCAAGTGGCCGCCAAAGAAAATCAGTGACTCACCCTGGCCGCCATCAAAGATGCCATTTGGACCTCCAGAAGCTGGTAAGAAAGCACATGCAGATCCCAGTATCTAAGTACTATGTGTTTCATGATTGTATTATTTTTGAAGGGTAAATGAACAACTGTGCTGGAATTTGTAATCAAAAACATGACCTTTCCCATTTTGACAAACTGTTTTGATCACTTGAGGTATTTCAGTGAAGTCTTTGGTCTTGGACAGTTACCTTAAATCTAAAACTGTATATCCTATTGTCTCTGGAACAATAGTTGGCAGTTGGAAGAGAAATGGTTCTTTACAGTGAATATGCAAAAGAAGATGTTCACAAATTCACTCACTTAATGCTGGTTACAATGTTCTAAAATCAACAATGCCAGAGAAAAATGACAAAGTGTGATACATTTTTTCATTAAAGTATTGTCTCTTTCCTTGCGATAGTTTTGTTCCGATAACATTAACAAGCATACCTTTTGTCACGATGTGGGTAGGTGACACTTGCAGGTAGTTTGGTCGAGTGGTCTAAGGCGCTGGATTAAGGCTCCAGTCTTTCTGGAGCCGTGGGTTCAAATCCCACCGCTGCCAATGTTTGCAAATGTTACATAGCTGTAAGCAACTGATGTGTTGATTTGGAGCTGTATCATTTGTGCCGAACTGTTACAACATTGCTTGGTGAAATACCTAAAACTTGGTACAACTGGCAACTTGGTACACTCCTTGCTGAGGATTGGCTAAACCCTCCTTTATTTGTTTATTTGTTTATTTCAAAGGATCCCCATTAGCTGACGCCGAGACAACAGCTAATCTTCCTGGGGTCCAAACAA
>NW_023269587.1:0-1194 GCF_013103735.1 Etheostoma cragini | reverse complement strand
GAGTCCATGACTACACCAAGATTTCTGGCTGTCTGTTGTTTTTAACATTGTTGTTTGAAGCTGAGCGCAGACTTTTAGCCGTTCCTCTTTTGCTCCAAAATCAACCACCTCAGTTTTTCCTTCATTTAATTTCAGAAAGATCTGGCACATTCAGCCGTTAATTTGTTCAGTGCACTTAATCCGTAGTTGTATTGGACTATAGTCCCCTGGCAATAAGGTTGTTTAAATTTGTGTGTCGTCCGCATATTTATGGTAACTTATTTTGTTGTTTTCCATAATCTGGGCCAGTGGAAGCATGTTAAGAACCAGTATTAATGGAGAAAGGACTGGAACATTTATTGTAGAGAATAAGTAGGCTGAACCTGAAGTATTGAGACAACAGTGACTGAAAATCTAATTCAATCTACATACCGGTCTTATAAAGATCTAAATAGATTTTCTCACCTCAGAGTCATCTGGAGCACGTAACGATTAGCTTCTGTCCCTCTGAACCCTGAGTGACAATCACTCTGCAGTGAATGAGATGCAGTGCCCCCCCCCCCCTTCAGTCTAGCCAAGACTATACTTTCAGGTATCATTTCTAGAGTTTCTGACTTGAGGATTGTATTTCGAACGTGTTTGGTCTTGCTCCCCATGATAATTATTCGTGATCTTCCTTTCTGAAAGTGACGCCGACAGAGAGTAATGATTCATTCCATATGTTCTCTGTCATGATGATTGTTCTTTGCTTCTTTATGGAGTATTAAGGAAGGGACTATGATCAGAGTGGTAGTAGCAGATATTTGGGTAACTAATGTGTGTGAAGGTAATAAAACATGCTAAGCTTTATAATTATCTGAAGTTATAGTCAGTATTGAGGAATGTTTAGTCCATGGTGCACAATGTTACTTGAAACGGTTAACACCTACTTTCTTGACTTTAGAATGCCTTATGTCCAGTGTAAAAATGCAAACTGAGTTAAGCCATAATTTTATTTTTATTTCTACCTTTGCTTTTCCTACTTTGACATGTCAAAAAGGTGCATTGTTCAAAAGCCCATCTCTACAAATCCATGTTCCACTCCCACAAGTAACCATGGAGATTTATTCTTTGGGGCTAGCCTGGTCCAGAGCAGGTTAACAGCCAGGCTAAAATGAATCCTGGAGTCTCATGTGTCAAATCAGCTGCGGCTGTGATCCGAAATAAACGTGTTTA
>NW_023269586.1:0-1664 GCF_013103735.1 Etheostoma cragini | reverse complement strand
CTCCATGTAAATAATCACTACTTTTAGCGTGTATAGAGCAGCATATCTCCACATGTAAATGGGTGAATTAAGAGTTTTGGTGGAACAGTGGAAAGATAAACCAAGACGGCTTTTGGTAGTTTAATTTAGTTTCTGTCCACTTTGAATGAAGTGTGGTTTACGATGTTAAAAGTAGTGATTATTTACATGGATTCTGGTGGGTTTGGTGATGGTGATTTCAGGGCTGTTTCATGTAAAACTATATAAACTATATATATATATATATATATATATATATATATATATATATTTTATAACACGGAGGAGTCCGGTTGCCTTTGCCCGTCAGCTCATCAATCAGGAGGTGTTTTGTTTCCCTTCCTCGATCACATACTGAGTTATGACACTGGTGTATTTAGACATTCGGTGACCTCCCGCCCTCCCTCCCTCCCTACCTGCCTCCTTCCTTCCTTCCTTCCTCCCTTTCTTCCACCTCCCATAATGCAGTTGTCTGTTATGAAGGATTGACGAGTCGGTCCCGGCGCCGCGGAGTCTCCTGCTGCTCTGTTTACACATCAGCTGGGTTTTAAGGGTTCCTTGTTTTTTGAGTCTGAGTACTGGGACTGTCCCTTTAAGAGCTGTCTGGTTCGGTCCGTGCAGGTGCAGGCGTACATCATCAGCTACCTGAAGAAGGAGATGCCGTCTCTGTTCGGCCGGGAGAAGAAGAAGGAGGAGCTGATCATGAGGCTGCCGGAGATCTACACCCTCCTGCAGAGAGAGCACCACATCAGCCCGGGAGACTTCCCCAGCGTGGCCAAGATGCAGGTAACACGAACAGGAAGTCCCACTGGGAACCAGCACACAAACAGGAAGTCCCACTGGGAACCAGCACACAAACAGGAAGTCCCACTGGGAACCACCACACAAACAGGAAGTCCCACTGGGAACCACCACACAAACAGGAAGTCCCACTGGGAACCACAACACAAACAGTTTTCCAACATTTCTGACATTTTTGCTGCTTTTTAGAAGTTTTCAGCTCTTTTCGATGCTTTTTGTGGCCATAACACACCAAGTGACGATGAGCCTTTTTACGCATTTTTCCCCAATTTGTTTTCACGCTTTTTTCCGTGTTTTTGCTGCGTTTTTCTTAAAGTTTCGGAACCTTTTTCCCGTTCCTTAAGAAAGCGAGTGTTCACAGCGTCAGTTTGGAACCTGGAGATGAAACGGATTCTGGATCATTTCATATCTCGAATTCATTTGGTTTCCGACATTTCTGACGCTTTTGCTGATTTTTAGAAGTTTTTTGCTTTTTCTCAACACTTATTCTGATGTTTTGACTATTTTTTTTGCTCCCAATGTTTTATGTTTTTTCAGCGTTTCGTTGCTGCGTTTCTTCCCAGTGTTTTGTGTGTTTTGTGTGTTTTTGTGTGTTTTTGTGTATTTTTCCGGAGGAATCATGTAGTTGAACAGGACAATTAACCAACTGCCACTTAATTCGTTTAAAACCCATGATGTGTCTCTCTCTCATTGGGGGGTCGGGCAAAGAAGAGAAAGGGGAGGTAACCTTGCCCCTCATGACATCATAAGGGGAAAATTCCAGATCGGCCCATCTGAGCTTTCATTTTCTCAAAGGCAGAGCAGGATACCCGGGGCTCGGTCTACACCAGGCTGGGGGGGGGGGG
>NW_023269585.1:0-2166 GCF_013103735.1 Etheostoma cragini | reverse complement strand
AGGTCCTTCCTTGGTAGAACTAGTCCTTCTAGGTCAGGTCCTTCCTTGGTAGGACTTGTCCTTCCAGGTCAGGTCCTTTCTTGGTAGTACTAGTCCTTCCGGGTCAGGTCCTTCCTTAGTAGAACTAGTCCTTCTAGTTCAGGTCCTTCCTTGGTAGGACTTGTCCTTCCAGGTCAGGTCCTTCCTTGATAGGACTAATCCTTCAAGGTCAGGTCCTTCCTTGGTAGGACTAATCCTTCTAGGTCAGGTCCTTCCTTGGTAGAACTAGTCCTTCTAGGTCAGGTCCTTCCTTGGTAGGACTTGTCCTTCCAGGTCAGGTCCTTCCTTGATAGGACCAATCCTTCTAGGTCAGGTCCTTCCTTGGTAGGACTAACCCTTCTAGGTCAGGTCCTTCCTTGGTAGAACTAGTCCTTCTAGGTCAGGTCCTTCCTTGATAGGACTAATCCTTCTAGGTCAGGTCCTTCCTTGGTAGGACTAATCCTTCTAGGTCAGGTCCTTCCTTGGTAGAACTAGTCCTTCTAGGTCAGGTCCTTCCTTGGTAGAACTAGTCCTTCTAGGTCAGGTCCTTCCTTGATAGGACTAATCCTTCTAGGTCAGGTCCTTCCTTGGTAGGACTTGTCCTTCTAGGTCAGGTCCTTCCTTCAACATCTCTTGTCGGCGCCTGTCTCCCTGCGTGTCTAGGAAGTGTGTCTGACAGACAGGAAGTGTGTCTGACAGACAGGAAGTGACTCTGCGTCTTGCTGCTAAACTGTCTCTGCTGTCTCTCCTCAGGAATGCTACTGGTGTACGTGATCATACCCACAATCCCCCTGCTGCTGCTCATACTGGTGGCTTCTGGGACTTGTTGTTTTCAGATGCTCAGCAGTAGGTAAGCAGCTACAAAGTACAGTGTGTATGTGAGTGTGTGTGTGTGTGTGTGTGTGTGTGTGTGTGTGTGTGTATGTGTGTGTGTGTGTGTGTGTGTGTGCTTACTCAGTGAATATAACAAGTCAAACACTGGCAAGTCTTGTTAACAAGAGATGATTTTCAGTAGCTCCTGGCTCAGTGCCTGCTTCACTGTGTGTGTGTGTGTGTGTGTGTTTGTGTGTGTAAGTCAATACCTGGCATGAGATCAGGTGCTTTTATTACTGAGCTTCCTGTGTGTGTTCCACTCCACTCCCATCTGGTCTTGAATCACATCTGGACTCGACTCACATCTGGTCTTGACTCACATCTGGACTCTGCTCAATTCTGTACTTGACTCACATCTGGACTCGACTCACATCTGCACTTGACTCACATCTGGACTCGTCTCACATCTGGTCTCGACTCACATCTGGGTTTGATAAACATGTGGACTCGACTCGCATCTGGACTCGTCTCACATCTGGGTTTGACTCACATCCGGTCTCGACTCACATCTGGGTTTGACTCACATCTGGTCTCGACTCACATCTGCACTCGACTCACATCTGACTCGACTCACATCTAGTCTCGACTCACATCTGGACTCAACTTACATCTGGACTCAACTCACATCTGGACTCGACTCACATCTGGTAGTGACACTGAGGTTTCTTCCTATAGTTCTCCCCGCACAAAGACCGTCGTAGCCAGCGGCGCCCACACCACCCTGTGGATCTCCAGGACCCCCAAACCGGAAGGCATGGAGGTCTGACCAGGACCCCCAAACCGGACGGCATGGAGCTCTGACCAGGACCCCCAAACTGGACGGCATGGAGGTCTGATCAGGACCCCCAAACCAGACGGCATGGAGGTCTGACCAGGACCCCCAAAGCGGACTGCATGGAGGTCTGACCGGGACCCCCAAAGCGGACTGCATGGAGGTCTGACCGGGACCCCCAAAGCGGACTGCATGGAGGTCTGACGTCACTTCATCTTGATCGTGGAGCTTTGACAGGACGATGACATCATCACAGAGGCTTTTATTTTGTATTTGTATTGCAGCTGTGTGTCTCTGTGTGTGTGTGTGTGTCTCTATGTGTGTATGTGTGTCTGTGTGTCTCTGTGTGTGTGTGTGTCTCTGTGTGTGTATCTTTGTGTCTGTGTGTCTCTGTGTCTCTGTGCATGTGTGTCTGTGTGTGTATCTTTGTGTTTGTCTGTGTGTGTCTGTGTGTGTCTCTGTGTGTGTGTGTGTGTGTGTGTGTGTGTGTGTGTCTGTGTGTC
>NW_023269584.1:0-1894 GCF_013103735.1 Etheostoma cragini | reverse complement strand
TTCATGCCACTCTAAAATGGATTCCTACTGTTATGCCAGGTTCATTAAAATTTTGGGTAAGACATTACATATCCAATGGATTACTCAGGTAATGTAGCACCATTCTGATGTAGGATTTTAAAATTAAGGCCTAGAAAGTCTAATAAATGGTATAATTTTAATCTTTTGCAGGTTGTTAAAGGCAAGTTTTTCTCTTGTTCAGGCTACTCTAAAAAGGAATCCTGAAGTTATGCCAGCTTCCATCCAAGTCTGGGGGAGACATCACCTATCCAGTGTTTCTCACAGATAATTTCAGGTCCTTCTGATGTAGGATTTTAAAATTAAAGCCTAGAATCTCTACTAAATGTTGAAATTTTAATATTTTGCAGGCTGTTAAAGGCATATTTTTCTCTTCTTCAGGCTACTCTAAAAAGGAATCCTGACTTTATGCCAGCTTTATTCAAAGTCTGGGGGAGACATCACCTATCCAGGGTTTCTGTCTGGTAATTTCAGAGCATTCTGATGTACGGTTTCAATATTAAGGGCTTAAAAGCAACGTTATATTGACGCTTTTTGTTAGGCTGTTAAAGGCATATTTAACTCTCCTTCATGCCACTCTAAAATGGATTCCTACTGTTATTTCAGGTTCATTCAAATTATGGGTAAGACACTACATGTCCATTGGATCACTTAGGTAATTTAGGACCATTTTGATGTAGGATTTTAAAATTAAGGCCTAGAAAGTCTAATAAATTGTATAATTTTAATCTGTGGCAGGCTGTTAAAGGCAAATTTGTCTCTTGTTCAGGCTACTCTAAAAAGGAATCCTGAAGGTATGCCAGCTTCATTCCCAGTCTGGGGGAGACATCACCTATTCAGTGTGTCTTACAGGTAATATCAGATCCTTCTGATGTAGGATTTTAAAATTAAAGCCTAGAATGTCTACTAAATGTTAAAATTTAAATATTTTGCAGGCTGTTAAAGGCATATTTTTCTCTTGTTTAGGCTACTCTAAAAAGGAATCGTGAAGTTATGCCAGCTTCAATCCAAGTCTGGGGGAGACATCACCTATCCAGTTTTTCTCACAGGTAATTTCAGATCCTTCTGATGTAGGATTTTAAAATGAAAGCCTAGAATATCTACTAAATGTTAAAATTTAAATATTTTGAATGCTGTTAAAGGCATATTTTTCTCTTCTTCAGGCTACTCTAAAAAGGAATCCTGACTTTATGCCAGCTTTATTCAAAGTCTGGGGGAGACATCACCTATCCAGGGTGTCTGTCTGGTAATATCAGATCCTTCTGATGTAGGATTTAAAAATTAAAGCCTAGAATGTCTACTAAATGTTAAAATTTTAATATTTTGCAGGCTGTTAAAGGCATATTTTTCTCTTGTTCAGGCTACTCTAAAAAGGAATCGTGAAGTTATGCCAGCTTCAATCCAAGTCTGGGGGAGACATCACCTATCCAGTGTGTCTGTCAGGTAACTTCAGAGCATTCTAATGTACGGTTTCAAAATTAAGGGCTTAAAATCAACGTTATATTGACGCTTTTTGTTAGGCTGTTAAAGGCATATTTAACTCTCCTTCATGCCACTCTAAAATGGATTCCTACTGTTATGCCAGGTTCATTAAAATTTTGGGTAAGACATTACATATCCAATGCATCACTCAGGTAATTTAGCACCATTCTGATGTAGGATTTTAAAATTAAGGCCTAGAAAGTCTAATAAATGGTATAATTTTAATCTTCTGCAGGCTGTTAAAGGCAAGTTTTTCTCTTGTTCAGGCTACTCTAAAAAGGAATCGTGAAGTTTTGCCAGCTTCAAACCAAGTCTGGGGGAGACATCACCTATCCAGTGTGTCTGTCAGGTAATATCAGAGCATTCTGATGTACAGTTTTAAAATTAAGGGCTT
>NW_023269583.1:0-1224 GCF_013103735.1 Etheostoma cragini | reverse complement strand
AAGTACCTTGGGCAGTTCTGAATGACTCATGGGGATTCCCAAGCATTTCAGTTACAAAGGATCATTCATATCATGAGGATATTTCAGGTGTAATGTGGGTAGTTAATCCACCCCCTTTAGATGATCTGATTCATTTCCGAACCAGTCCAAATTAAAAATTAACAGGTTATTGAATCAAATGTCAATGAGAAACATACATGTGTACAGACAAGGCTAGCAGCAACAGCGCCGCAACGGAAACATTTTTGGTGTACAAAGACCAAGAAAATGCCACACAACAGAAATGCCATGCTCACGCCACACAGGCAGTGTGCAGGAGGCCTTACCCCGGACTTCCACCAACTGCGGATCCACTCCGCTTCGTGTCTGCTCTGTGATCCGCAGTACATCAACACCCACCTGACGGGCCACTTAAGTCACAAGGACCCACGGGATCTCGTGAATTCATGTATGATCACGCAATATAACAGGATGTAGTTTCTATAAACAGAACCACAAAACCTGATGAATGAACTAGCTTAAACTTGCATTGCTCTGAATTTCATGTGTTTTCATGTATCATCTTAAGTCTGTGTTGATGTAGTGTTTCTGTGTAAATGTAACATGCCTTTTTCATTTGCTACCAGGGCTTAATGAGTAGCATGGGGATTGGGTAGACATGATCATGGGATGCAAACAGAAGTAATGACTGCAACAACAAGGTGCTGCAGGGATTTGAACCCTGGATCTTGTGTTTACTAGACAGGCACTTTATCCAGCTAAGCCACAATACCCTCTTGACTACTACTCACAAACAAAACAACAAACTTACTCTCATTCAGAAGCCATAGAAGAGCGGTGCAAATATCTAATCTAAGTGATGGCTTGTGGGAAGAAACTGTTCTTGACTCTGTTGGTTTTGGCGTAAAGTGCTCTGTAGCGCCTTCCAGAGGGGAGAAGCTGGGACAGGTTGTGTCGGGGGTGAGATGGGTGAGAGGGCGCGAGGCCATCCGTCATCACCTGCACACTTGATGAGTGTCATCGGTGGAAGTCTAAACCAGTGATTCCCAAAATGGCTGACCTAACAGCGTGCAGCCCACCTGCACCTATTAAAGCCAGTATTCCACTCCCCTGGTATAGACTGTTTTCAGCCACATATAATGTTATAACACAACATCGCATGTCACTTTTGTGCTCTGAAAAAATCAGGCAATTGGTAACTTTGTTACACCTGTTAAGAATCAC
>NW_023269582.1:6712-7506 GCF_013103735.1 Etheostoma cragini | reverse complement strand
AGGCCAACATGAGGACAACATGAAGACAACATGAGGGCAACATGAAGACAACATGAGGGCAACAAGAGGACAACATGACAACAACATGAGGAGAACATGAAGACAAAGTGAGGACAAAATGAGGACTCTATGAGGGCAACATGAAGACAAAGTGAGGACAATATGAGGACAACGTGAGGACAACACAAGGGCAACATGAAGACAAAATGAGGACAAAATGAGGACATCATGAGGGCAACATGAAGACAACATGAGGGCAACATGTGGAAAACATGAGGGCGACATGAAGACAAAATGAGGACATTGTGAGGGTTAAAAGACTTATTCCAGTTTACAGCAGATGAACAACAGACTCCGTCAACTAACCACAACATGCAAAGTGTCCCTTTAAAACCCCTCTCATGTCTGTAGCTGTAACTTTGAGTCATTCACAGCTTAAAAATAAAAGAAATGTGTTAAATAACCCGAGCATAAGACGTTAAAGAACAGAGTTACCTGTTAAGGTAAATAACCCGAGTATAAGACATTAAAGAACAGAGTTACCTGTTAAGGTAAATAACCCGAGTATAAGATATTAAAGAACACAGTTACCTGTTAAGGTAAATAACCCGAGTATAAGACATTAAAGAACACAGTTACCTGTGGTGCTCACCTGTCTGTCAGAATCTCTGATGGGAAAACACTTTCTGACTTCCTTCTGCACAGCAAGAGGAAGTAACACTGTTGCAGTTGTGCTGGGGTTCATTTGCATATCAGATCCACACACACACACACACACACACACACACACACAC
>NW_023269582.1:0-6499 GCF_013103735.1 Etheostoma cragini | reverse complement strand
ACACACACACACACACACACACATACACGCACGCACACACATACACATGCACACATACACACACCTATGGGCCCCTCCCCACCCAAATCCATAGATATTCATTCTAACATATTTTTGGGCCCTCCTGTGGTCCTCAGTCCCTTCTATACCCCCCAGTCCGACAAACCTGCATACACACACACACACACACACACACACACACACACACACAAACACACACACACATACACACAGTCATGTCTGCCTATCTTTGTGGGGACCAGTTATTGACATAATGCATTACCTAGCCCCTAACCCTAACCTTAACCCTCACCCTAACCCTAACCTTAACCATCAAACCTAAATGCCTAACCTTATCCTTACCCTAACCCTAACCTTAACCATCAAACCTAAATGCCTAACCTTATCCCTCACCCTAACCCTAACCATAACCTAACTCTAACCCTACTCCTAAAACCAAGTCTTAGTCCTCATAAAGCCCTTTAACGTTAAGGGGACCAGCATTTTGGTCCCCACAAAGCAGTCAGGTCCCCATAAGTATACTGTTTTCACAGTTTTTGGTCCCCACAAATGTAGCTATACCTAGACCACACACACGCACGCACACACACACACACACACAGGCAGCTAGCAGATAGTGAGGAGATGTTTTTGACAGCCAGCGTGTCGCCCGAGGTTTCGGTTCAGACAGAAGAAGTGAGTGTGATGCACGGAGAGACAAGACAACTGCGTGACAGAATCTGGATTTATTTGGTGAAGACATGAAGGTGTTATGTGTTTTCCTCCGTGGGTGCTCGTGGGTGCATGCCCTTCCAGTACAGGCTACTAAATACTTGGTCCGGGTTCATAAAACATCAGGGATCGGATAAAAATGAGTCACTCAAATAAGGACGTAACTTTACATCACAGACTTATTTTATAAAAGTTATCAGCCGTAGCTTTAAGATCAGATGAAGGACACAGACGTGCGTTCACTGTTGTTCTTATTCCTCCAATATGTACACACAACACGACAGGCAGCTTAACAATTAGTGTTCCTCTCCTTTGGTCCCCTTTCTTGTCTCCTCTCCTTGGTTCCCCCTCTTGTCTCCTCTCCTTGGTTCCCCCCTCTTGTCTCCTCTCCTTGGTTCCCCCCTCTTGTCTCCTCTCCCTGTCTCCTCTCTTTTTGTTCCCTCTCTTGTCTCCTCTCCTTGTCTCCTCTCCTTTGTTACCCTCTCCTTGTCTCCTCTGTTGTTCCCTCTCTTGTCTCCTCTCTTTGACCCCTCTGTTGTTCCTTCTCGTTGCCCCCTCACCTTGTCTCCTCTCTTTGACCCCTCTGTTGTTCCTTCTCCTTGTCCTCTCCTCGTCCCCTATTCTTGTCTCCTGTCCTTGTCCCCTCGGTTGTCCCTTCTCCTTGTCTCCTCTCCTCGTCCCCTGCCTCCCTCTAAATGTGACTCAGACTCTGTCCGGTGGTCTGCGACCCCCGCCTCCTCCGGTCTCTCCCCGACAGTTTCCTGAGCAGCGACTCTCTGAAGGTTTGGCACATCAGGAAGTAGATGACGGGGTCGAGACAGACGTTGAGCGCCGCCAGGAAGAGCGTCCCCTCCTTCAGCTGGAACAGCAGGAAGCGCGTGTCCCGGTCGAAGCCCGACGCCTGCATCTGGCTCAGCGTGTACGGCACGCGGCACACGTGGTACGGCACGAAGCAGACGAAGAACACCGCCAGGATGCTGAAGATGCTGCGGTTGGACTTGCGGCACGCGTCGCTGCTGTTGTTACCGCGGTGACGCACGCGGCGGTACGACCGGTAGACACGGCAGGCGATGGAGGCGTAGCAGTAGGCGAGGACCAGCAGGGTGACCCAGAACAGGCCCACGCTCAGGAAGGTGGACACGCGGTGCCACTGCACGCCCAGCGGCGTCTTCAGCTGCATGCAGTGCCGCGAGTTCTCCGCGTTTGCCGGCTGGCTGGTCAGCACCACGTTGGGCAGGACGCAGAGGACCAGGAAGCTCCAGGTGAGGAACGCCAATACCCGGGCGAAGACCACGCTCTGCAGAAGGTGCAGCAAGGACCCGGCGCCAAACCTGGAGAGGAACAAGACAAGGAACTTTAGAACGTCGTGGTTTAAGGAGAGATTCCTGGTGGAGAAAGTCAGTTTTACACATCTAAGACTCAAGACTAACGCCGTCTTAAGACAACCGTCTTACATCTAAAGACAACCGTCTCAGGTCTAAAGACAACCATTGCACATCTAATGACAACCGTCTTACATCTAAAGACAACCATCTCAGGTGGAAAGACAACCATCTCAGGTCTAAAGACAACCATCTTGGGTCTAAAGACAACCATCTTGGGTCTACAGACAACCATCTCAGGTCTAAAGACAACCATCTCAGGTCTAAAGACAACCATCTCACTTCTAATGACAACAGTCAAATCTATCTATCTATCTATCTATCTATCTATCTATCTATCTATCTATCTATCTATCTATCTATCAGTCGATCTTTATATTTATCCATCCATCCATCTTTACTGTAAAAACCATTCACAGTAATTAGCTACCAATCGTAGCACCTTATAATGAAACGCTAGTAGTAGCATTTGAAGAGTCCTCAGACCTGGACCTGCAGGAAGACGCGGCGTTGCCGTTGCCGTTGGGCGCCGTGTGTCTCACGATCTTGACGTAGCGGTCGAGGCTGATCAGCCCCATGAACATGATGCCCACGTACATGGAGGAGTAGAAGAGCACGGCGGTGTAGCGGCACGTGACCACGTGGAGGCGCCATCCGCCCAAGCCCAGCTGCGCCGCCACGCGGAAGGGGAAGGTGGCGAGCATCAGCAGGTCGGCCACCATCATGTTCTTCAGGTAGACCACCAGGCCCGAGTCGCTGGGGACCCTGAAGAAGATCCAGACCGCCACGCCGTTCAGGGACACGCCCACCACGCAGATCAGCAAGTAGAGCGGCGGCAGCACCTGCCGCGTGAAGGTGCTGCTCAGATCTGATTGGTTGGCGGAGAGGAGGCGGGTGGAGTTAAGCTGATCCATCTCTGGAAAACACACACACACACAGACACATACACACACACACAGACACACACACAGACACACACACACAATGAGTTACATTAGAAGTTAGAACTGGGTAGTGTAGTGCATGCAGGGCTGTGTGTGTGTGTGTGTGTGTTTGTGTTTGTGCAAGTGTGTGTGTGTGTTTGTGTACATGTGTCTCTGTGTATGTGTGTGTGTATGTCTTTGCATCTGTATGTGAGTGTGTGTGTGTGCACGTGTATGTGTGTCTACCTGTGTGTGTGTGTGTGTCCGTCTGTGTGTATTTATGTGTGTGTGTGTGTGCGTTTATGTGTGTTTGTGTGTGCGTGTGTCTACTGTTTGTGTGTGTGTGAGAGTGTCTGTGCATGTGTGGGTCTGTGTGTGTGTCTGTGTGTCTGTGTGTCTATTGTGTGTGGTGTGTGTGTCTGTTTGTGTGTGTGTCTGTGTTTGTGTGCATGTGTGTCTGTGTATAGGTGTGTGTCTCTGGGTGTGAACTCCCCCCAACAGAAGCCTTTCATGTGCACACACAGCACTCTGTTTACACAGGGGGGGCACGTGCATAAATAAATAGCGTCTGGAAGGTGTGTGTTTGTCCTGCAGTACACACACACATACACACGTACACACACTTATACACACACACACAAACACAAACACACATACACACACACTTCCCTCCACACACACTCTGAGTCTTCCTTCATCCACACTTAGAATAACAGAGGCGCCTGCTGCCTTTTGTGTTACTGTCCGCCCGGAGTCCTTTATTTTTATTCTTAGCCCCGATCGGGTCTCGGACTTGTGACCTCTGCTGGGTCCACATGAAGGTGATTCGGGGGGGGCAGCAGCTTTGAACGTTTTTTCCAAAAGCCCCAAATCTTTAAAGGGTTTTAAAATAACTTTGACGTTGTGTCACTTCCTCTCAGTCTCTCTGACTGGACCGTCAAAAAAGTCTAGTCTGGGGACCCAGACCCGGATCTGAGAGATTTAGAGTCTGGCATCGGGTAACGAAAGTCGCCCATCTTAAGGGTCACTGCACGCAATTGGACAACACTACGACCAATCACAGCAACACACGGGGGGGCGTGTCCAGACCCCCGCACGCTTAGCTAGCAGCGCAGCTAACTGGTAGATTAAAGGGCCCGTAGCATGACAACATGAGGGCAACATGAGGACAACATGAGGGCAACATGAAGACAACATGAGAGCAACATGAGGACAACATGAGGGCAACATGAGGACAACATGAAGACAACATGAGGGCAACATGAGGACAACATGAAGACAACATGAGGACAACATGAGGGCAACATGAGGACAACATGAAGATAAAATGAGGACAACATGAGGGCAACATGAAGACAACATGAGGACAACATGAAGACAACATGAAGACAACTTGAGGACAACATGAAGACAACATGAAGACAACATGAGGACAACATGAGGGCAACATGAGGGCAACATGAGGACAACATGAAGACAACATGAGGACAACATGAGGGCAACACGAGGACAACATGAAGATAACATGAGGGCAACATGAGGGCAACATGAGGACAACATGAAGACAAATTGAAGACAACTTGAGGACAACAATTAATCATGATTTCCTGTTAAAAAGAGGACATGGGCAACATGGATTTCATTTTTTTGGTCTTTATTTGCAGATTTCATTTGGTCTTACGTACAACCTGATGAAACACAAACATCACAGTCTGGCCTCTGATGTCAGAGTAAACTGAAGACTTGAGACGCCTCCCAGGACTTGTAGGCCCCGTAGGCGGTCCACCCGTCCACATTCACCTCAGCGCCATCCGGCTGGTGTTTAGTGTAACCGGTAGTCTCCGTCTTCTCCTCCGACCCCCCTGCTTCTTGTTCACGTCACTGAGGGACTCGCCGTCCAGGAACCCACGTAGACCCCTGAACTCACCACCCAGCCCCCACCACTCCCAGTCGATGCTATCGGTGGAACCGGCGTCGCTTTCAGCGTTGGCTCGCGATCCATCGGTGACGCACAAATCAGTCGACTCCCACCACTCCCATTCGAGAGCAACGTTGGGGGACTCGGAGTCGTTATCTGATCCATCGGGGACGATTTGACGGTTTAAGTTGTCATCTGACTCCCCCCGACTCCAGTCCCCGTCTTCACTGTCGGACCCGCCTTCACTCTCTGACTCATTGTCTGGTTCCTGCAAGCTGGATGTGTCCTTGAACTCATCATCCATGTCAGAGAGGTCCGGTCCGTTGTCTCTTGTAGTCGACACCTCTTCATTAATTATCTTCCAACCCTTAATTCTCTTCCAAAGAGAGTGCTTTTTGGGGAGGGCTTCTCCAGAGCAGACCTGGGCCTGGGTGGGGGGGCCTTCTGGATCTCCGTTATCTTCTTGGATCTCCATGTTCTTCAGCTCGGTCGGTCCAATACGTCCTGGCTGCAGACGGATGTCTCTGAGTGTGTTCCACCAACACTTCAGAGTGAAATGACTGAATGTGAACAGACATCCTGGATATGAAGACTGCTCAGGACCCCCGATGATGTCACAATGATGGTGTCACACTGATGATGTCACAGTGATGATGGTTCTGATTCTGTTACTGGTTCTGATTCTCACATCAACATCCTTCTATCAGGAAATGGTGTCCCGCTCTGCGGACTGGTTGCCGAGGGCGTTAGCCAACCGCCGCATAGCGTAGCTCCCATGGCGCCGTTTTGATGCTACCTAGCACTCAGCCGCCGTTAGCATCCCATTGACTCCCATTCATTTTAGCATCACTTTGACGTTGAATAACTGTACATCTGATTTGTTTAAGGACTCTTTTTGTGTTGTTGTGTGTTGTTGTGAGTTGTTGTGTGTTGTGTGTTGTTGTGTGTTGTTGTGTGTTGTTGTGTGTCTCACATTGTGCTGCTGCAAACACTGGAATTTCTCATTTTTCGGGATAAATAAAATCTCTATCTATCTATCGTGAGTGTGCGGGAAGGTGTGTGCGTGGACTGGCCGTTAGGGTGTGTGTACGCTGGGCATGTGTGTGTGTGTGTGTGTGTGTGTGTGTGTGTGTGTATCCATTTTTAACAGACCAGAGCTGTCGTGCAGCAGCTGAGGAAATCCCAACTTCAGACACACACACGTGATCTACACTTAGTACACGGCTCGGTTTCTAATTCTAGTGTAGTACGCGGTTTGTTGATAACACACCGTTGCTAAGTATAACACACCGTTGCTAAGTATAACACACCGTTGCTAAGTATAACACACCGTTGCTAAGTATAACACACCGTTGTTAAGTATAACACACCGTTGCCATGGACACAGTTCTGTTTACTCTGGAGGACAGCCATCAATCAATCAAAACAACAAAAAACAACACAAATCAATCAATATCAATTGATGATTATTATTGATATCAATCACTCTGATGAAAGTGTGTGTTCGTGAGTGTAGGTGTATGTGTGTGTCTGTGTGTGTGTGT
>NW_023269581.1:884-1081 GCF_013103735.1 Etheostoma cragini | reverse complement strand
TGACTTTTTTCGACATACTATAGTATGACCTTTCTCAACATACTATACTATGACTTTTTATCTATTTTTTCGACATACAATACTATGACTTTTTTTCGACATACTATACTGTGACCTTCCTCAACATACTATACTAGGACTTTTTATCTATTTTTTCGACATACTATACTATGACTTTTTTCAACATACTATACTAT
>NW_023269581.1:570-722 GCF_013103735.1 Etheostoma cragini | reverse complement strand
ACTATATTATGACTTTTTTTGACATAGTATACAATGACAGTTTTCAGCATACTATACTATGACTTTTTGTAAAAACATGTCGACATACTATACTATGAATTTTTTTGACATACTATACTATGACTTTTTGTCAATTTTTTTCGACATACTAT
>NW_023269581.1:391-560 GCF_013103735.1 Etheostoma cragini | reverse complement strand
TTTTCGACATACTATACTATGACCTTTCTCAACATACTATACTATGACTTTTTACCTATTTTTTCGACATACTATACTACGACTTTTTTCAACATACTATATTATGACAGTTTTCAGCATACTATACTATGACTTTTAGTAAAACATTTTCGACATACTATACTATGAC
>NW_023269581.1:0-192 GCF_013103735.1 Etheostoma cragini | reverse complement strand
TTTTATCTATTTTTTCAACATACTATACTATGACTTTTTTTCGACATACTATACTATGACTTTTTTCCACTTTTTTTTTACATAGTATACGATGACTTTTTATCTATTTTGTCGACATACTATACTATGACTTTTTATCTATTTTTTCGACATACTATACTATGACTTTTTTCGACATACTATATTATGACT
>NW_023269580.1:0-1532 GCF_013103735.1 Etheostoma cragini | reverse complement strand
TACATGGAGTCTGGTGGAGATATGCTGCTCTATACACACTAAAAGTAGTGATTATTTACATGGAGTCTGGTGGGTTTACCTAAAGCAATTTTGCAGATGTGTATATGTTTAAAATCCTTTTCATAATGTTGTAACGGTTTAACATAATTCTTTTACTACACAATCAATCAATCAATATTTATTTATATAGCACCTTACAGCAAACAACAGTTTTTCCAAAGTGCTTTACATCAAACCAAGAATAAACAAACCCAACATTCAATAAACATGCAGCATGGAAAACAGAAAAACAGATAAAGTTGCCTATAATCATCAGAAGAAGATTTGTTGCACCACTACTGCGTATTAAAAGCCATTCTAAATAAATAAGTTTTAAGTTTTGATTTAAAATGAACAACATCCGTTATAGTGCGAATGTCTGGTGGGAGCTGGTTCCAGAGTTTAGGGCTCGGTGGCCCCCCTGCTTGTACCTCCACCTTAGGACTTCTAGAGTCCGTAGATCGGAAGACCGCAACAGATGATTTTGCCCCCCCAAAGTTAAAAGCTCGCACAAATACTCAGGGGCGAGGCCATTTAGGGCTTTAAAAACAAACAATACAACTTTAAAATCCATTCTAAAACGCACCGGAAGCCAGTGCAGAGTAAAAGGAACGGGAGTGATGTGTGCACTCCGAGGAGTGTTTGTCAGAAAACGAGCAGCAGCATTTTGCACAAGCTGCAGACGTGAGATGGATTTTTGATTTAGACCGACATAAAGAGCGTTGCAGTAATCGAGACGTGAACTAATAAAGGCGTGAAGAGCCCTTTCCAGATCAGGCCTGTTAAGAAAAGGCTTTACTTTAGCCAGGAGACGAAGCTGGATAAAGCTTGTTTTGACAACATTGTTTATCTGTTTGTCAAATTTCAGCTACAATCAAATGTCCCACCCAGATGTTTTACAGTCTGCTTGGTGCATGAAGTCCGAGCTCCCAGACTGAAAGACGGATTGTTTGACATGTGAATGCTTCCTCCTCCACTGGGAGATGGTGAGTGGTTGACGCCTTGTTGTCCTGCAGGTACCAGCAGCATCCTGGCGGGGGCGCTGTTGGCTGCGGTCTACAGGTGTACGGGTCGGACCTACGACACGGACTCCCTGATCCATGGCGTCCTGTACCTGGAGCAGATCCTCACCACAGGTCTGTCTTCCCTTCTCTCTGCTGTCCCCTTGCCTCTGCAGAGGAGACCGACCCTGTCTGACTCAGCGCCGTCTCCTTGTCCTCCTGCAGGTGGAGGCTGGCAGGACCAGGTGGGAGGGCTGGTGGGCGGAGTCAAGGTGGCTCGCTCCAGAGCCTCTCTGCCCCTACAGGTGGAGGTGGAACGTCTCAGTCCTCCGGACGACTTCCTGCTCTCTCTGGAGCAGCACCTCCTGCTGGTTTACACCGGCAAGACTCGCCTGGCTCGCAACCTGCTGCAGGTCTGTCTGTCCCTCTGGCTGTCCCTCTAGCTGTCTGTCTGTCCCTCTGTCTGTCCCTCTGGCTGTCTGCCTGTCTGTG
>NW_023269579.1:0-1678 GCF_013103735.1 Etheostoma cragini | reverse complement strand
AATAGAGACCTACAGACAATTCAAACATGGGCAGAATGATTGCACTGCTACTATACAAATCATTGTCGAGAATAACACTCCTGTTGCCTTTCTGCTGGAAAATAGAACCTTCACTGCAAAGTTTGTAACATAGATGCTAAGAGCCACCATTGTTGGAAACACGGGGGTTTCCAGTACCTGGGAGAACACAATATTTTTTATGAACGCACTTCTGACAACCACCTGAATGACACAGTATTTCCAGCATTCGTCGCTTTTTTAAAATTTATTTTTAAAACACCTGCCCTGTGTGAGGGTTGAACTCATGACCTTCCGATTATGAGACTGACGCGCTGCCTGCTCCATCTTCATCCGCTTATCGGGTTGCGTATAATGTGACTAGAAAATGTAAATAGTTAGATTTTACGAAGCATACAATACTTATTGTGATTTCAGTACCTATGAGATAACACACAAAGGTACATTTGCAATTCGGTAACCTGTGATTTACCAAATTGTGTCATTAGTTTACTACGGTTCTTAAAGTATTTCTCTCGTTGTCGGCAGGATTCGAACCTGCGCAGGAAGACCCCAATGGATTTCTAGTCCATCGCCTTAACCACTCGGCCACAACAACCTGAAACACAGCACTATACCTGTTTGCACAAATGTTCATAAACTTTCAATTGGTTAGTAGTTGTTACCAGACAAGGGCAAAGTGCAAATTGTAGTGCGCTGCCTGTGTCTGTGGATCCTTGTGGAGGTAGCTTGATTGATTGATATGCTCCCGTATTTGTACCATAACAGAGATCTAATATTATCAAATCAAGTTGGTTAAGGAACCTTTTATGGTTACTTCTTGACAAATAAAGCAATTAACCACACAACAAAAACTACTGCGATGGCTGGAAATCGAACCCATTATGAGCTAGTACAGACATACACACTTCCCATTCTGGTTAATTTGACAACACAGGACCCCCCTGGAGGGACTTTCAGTGATAGAGTGCACTTTCAGTCTCAATGCCCTGATGTATTACAAGATTTGAAGTGAACATTGTTTTGCCCAGAGATGGTGGTATAGTGGTGAGCATAGCTGCTTTCCAAGCAGTTGACCTGGGTTTGATTCCCAGCCATCATAGTAGCTTTCTTTGAGTGATGTTACTTTTTTTTTTCAAGAACTCAGCAGAAAGGTTACTTGCCCAAACTGGTTTGCTAAAACATTAGATCTCTTAGGGCTGCATGATTATGGCCAAGATTATAATCACGATAATTTTGATTATGGAAATCACAAAATGGAAATGTTATACTCTAAAGTGCTGGAAAGAAAGGTTTCACCAATCGTTGAATCTCAAGTTAACAAGGAACTATCTCAGCAAGGTGATTGATGGATGGTGCTAGTTACTTCACGTTCTTCAGCCCAAATGACACAGCTGCAAGACATCACATTGGTTGGCTTTCAGCTGTATCATATATTCAAATGGCAGTGGTGGAATTCAAACCCACACCTCCAGAGAAACTGGAACCATAACCCACCGCCTTCGACCACTCGGCCATGGTACCTGCAATGAGCTACCCTCCACATTGTGATAGACACAGGCCCCGTAACTAATGGAATTCGTGTTAATGTTATTGGAAAAGAAACATTTGCAAGAAAAAAGGCAATACTTTATTAAAAACTAAGAATTCTTTATTAAAA
>NW_023269578.1:0-1926 GCF_013103735.1 Etheostoma cragini | reverse complement strand
AGACTGTAGTTAGAGTTCATGGTGCGTTCAGGTGACTGTTAGACAGACTGTAGTTAGAGTTCATGGTGAGTTCAGGTGACTGTTGTGCCCACTGTTGTTTAGCAATCAATAAAACTGTAATAAAATCCAATAATATAACATTTATACTGTGTTTTCTGCTTTGTCAGGAGTACTTTTACTTCCCATACTTTTGAATGCTGTACTTGTACGTGTAATGGAGAAGTTTTTATCTAATTTGTTGAATGTTTTTGTGTTTTTTCAGAGGAGATGAACGTGTATCCTCCTCCTTCTATCAAACGGACATGTGACCAGCTGCAAGGCCAAGACGGAGGACAAATATTCATATCTGGGTAACTTATACTTCAGTATTACACACTACTATGATACTAGTACACATACTGTATACTTACTGTGTACTTAGTCCTGTGCAATTACAATATTTAACATTTCCATGTGTCCATTTAAATTGCCTTTAAAAATACACACGATTTAGTTACTAGTTACTTTAGTTACTAGTTACTTTAGTTACTCCACTACATTCATCTGACAGCTTTAGTAACTAGTAACTAAAGTAACTAGTTACCTTAGTTACTAGTTACTTTAGTTACTTTAGTTACTTTAGTTACTAGTTACTTTAGTTACTAGTTACTTTAGTTACTTTAGTTACTAGTTACTTTATTTACTAGTTACTTTAGTTACTAGTAACTAGTTACTTTAGTTACTTTAGTTACTAGTTACTTTAGTTACTAGTAACTAGTTACTTTAGTTACTAGTTACTTTAGTTACTCCACTACATTCATCTGACAGCTTTAGTTACTAGTTACTTTAGTTACTTTAGTTACTAGTTACTTTAGTAACTAGTTACTTTAGTTACTAGTTACTTTAGTTACTTTAGTTACTTTAGTTACTCCACTACATTCATCTGACAGCTTTAGTTACTTTAGTTACTTTAGTTACTTTAGTTACTAGTTACTTTACACGTTAAGATTCCTGCACACTAAACACATGCAGTTCATAAATCTGATGTTTTTTTATGAAGTAACCTAGCAACAATATAACGGAGTAACCTAGCAACAATATAACGGAGTAACCTAGCAACAATATAACGGAGTAACCTAGCAACAATATAACTTTCTACAATGGGAGGAGAGTTCTTGTATAACTTTAAGTACGTTTTCCTGATGATGAAGTAACATTTTCACATCAGGCCTTTTTACAGAGCCTTAGTAACCTAGCAACAATATAACGGCTGCAGGTCCAGCTGAGATGATGATGTCATAAATGATTGTGAATGAGGGACATTTGTCTCCCGTTGTCCAGTCAGGGGACGGCATTGGTGGACGAGGAGGAGTTTGGGGAGGAGACGGAGACGTTTCAGGAGCAGATGGGGGGACAGACTCAGACAGGCCAGCTGGACGTCTTTGACTCCCTGACGAGAGGAGACGGACAGATACATGTCCCACAATCTCAAGGTAGCCCACAGAGAACAGTCGACACACACACACACACACACACACACACACACACACACACTCGCACACGCACGCACACACACACACACACACACACACACACACACAGTCATGTCTGGCTATCTTTGTGGGGACCAGTCATTGACATAATGCATTCCCTCACCCTAACCCTAACCTTAACCATCAAACCTAAATGCCTAACCTTAACCCTCACCCTAACCCTAACCTTAACCATCAAACCTAAATGCTAACCTTAACCCTCACCCTAACCCTAACCTTAACCATCAAACCTAAACGCCTAACCTTAACCCTCACCCTAACCCCAACCTTAACCATCAAACCTAAATACCTAATCTTAACCCTCACCCTAACCCTGACCATAACCTAACTCTAACCCTACTCCTAAAACCAAGTCTTAGTCCTCAAAAAGCCCTTTAACGTTAAGGGGACCAGC
>NW_023269577.1:0-3995 GCF_013103735.1 Etheostoma cragini | reverse complement strand
TATATCGGTACTTTCTACTCCTTACATTTTAACACAAATATCGGTACTTTCGACTCCTCACATTTTAACACAAATATCGGTACTTTCGACTCCTCACATTTTAACACAATATCGGTACTTTCTACTCCTTACATTTTAACACAATATCGGTACTTTCTACTCCTCACATTTTAACACAAATATCGGTACTTTCTACTCCTCACATTTTAACACAAATATCGGTACTTTCTACTCCTTACATTTTAACACAATATCGGTACTTTCGACTCCTCACATTTTAACACAAATATCGGTACTTTCGACTCCTCACATTTTAACACTAATATCGGTACTTTCTACTCCTTACATTTTAACACAATATCGGTACTTTCTACTCCTCACATTTTAACACAAATATCGGTACTTTCTACTCCTCACATTTTAACACAAATATCGGTACTTTCGACTCCTCACATTTTAACACAAATATCAGTACTTTCTACTCCTTACATTTTAACACAATATCGGTACTTTCGACTCCTCACATTTTAACACAAATATCGGTACTTTCTACTCCTTACATTTTAACACTAATATCGGTACTTTCTACTCCTTACATTTTAACACAATATCGGTACTTTCTACTCCTCACATTTTAACACAAATATCAGTACTTTCTACTCCTCACATTTTAACACAAATATCAGTACTTTCTACTCCTCACATTTTAACACAAATATCTGTACTATATCGGTACTTTCTACTCCTTACATTTTAACACAAATATCGGTACTTTCGACTCCTCACATTTTAACACAAATATCAGTACTTTCTACTCCTTACATTTTAACACTAATATCGGTACTTTCTACTCCTTACATTTTAACACAAATATCAGTACTTTCTACTCCTTACATTTTAACACAAATATCGGTACTTTCTACTCCTTACATTTTAACACAAATATCTGTACTATATCGGTACTTTCTACTCCTTACATTTTAACACAAATATCGGTACTTTCTAATCCTTACATTTTAACACTAATATCGTTACTTTCTACTCCTCACATTTTAACACAAATATCTGTACTATATCGGTACTTTCTACTCCTTACATTTTAACACAAATATCGGTACTTTCGACTCCTCACATTTTAACACAAATATCTGTACTATATCGGTACTTTCTACTCCTTACATTTTAACACAAATATCTGTACTATATCGGTACTTTCTACTCCTTACATTTTAACACTAATATCGGTACTTTCTACTCCTTACATTTTAACACAAATATCTGTACTATATCGGTACTTTCTACTCCTCACATTTTAACACAAATATCGGTACTTTCTACTCCTTACATTTTAACACTAATATCGGTACTTTCTACTCCTCACATTTTAACACAAATATCAGTACTTTCTACTCCTCACATTTTAACACAAATACTGTACTATATCGGTACTTTCTACTCCTTACATTTTAACACAAATATCGGTACTTTCGACTCCTCACATTTTAACACAATATCGGTACTTTCTACTCCTCACATTTTAACACAAATATCAGTACTTTCTACTCCTCACATTTTAACACAAATATCGGTACTTTGTAATTCTTACATTTTAACACTAATATCGGTACTTTCTACTCCTTATATTTTAACACAAATATCGGTACTTTCTACTCCTCACATTTTAACACAAATATCGGTACTTTGTAATCCTTACATTTTAACCCTAATATCGATACTTTCTACTCCTTACATTTTATCACATATATCGGTACTTTCTACTCCTCACATTTTATAATACATAATACAATAGTACAGCACTAACACATCAGTGGTGTAGTCTACGTGATGGGCAGGTTATACCCACTGATAAAGCTCCAGGATTTACACACACCCTCTTAAAAATGTGCTATGACACCAACAACATACTTTCCATCACATGTTTGTTATTTTTTGAATTATCATCTATGTTTCTCTTCTTGACATAGGCTAAATATAGGTATTTCCACCGTAAAATGGTGCATTAAAGTGCATAAGTATATATATATATATATATATATATATATATATATATATATATATATATATATATATATATATATATATATATATATATATATATATATACATACATATATATATATATATATATATATATATATATATATATATATATATAGTATATATAGTAGTAGCGTTCAGCTGCACGAGCCTCCGCCCCGGATAGCAACTGCACGGCCAGCTAGGTCAGCTAACGGCTAGCTAGGTTAGCTAGTAGCTAGCTAGGTTAGCTAACGGCCCAGAGACAATTAAAGAAAGGCTAGCTAGGTTAGCTAACGGCTAGCTAGGTTGGCTAACGGCCCACAGACAGTTAAAGAAAGGCTAGCTAGGTTAGCTAATTTCTAGCTAGGTTGGCTAACGGCTAGCTAGGTTGGCTAACGGCCCAGAGACAGTTAAAGAAAGGCTAGCGAGGTTAGCTAACAGCTTGCTAGGTTAGCTAACAGCTAGCTAGGTTGGCTAACGGCCCATAGACAGTTAAAGAAAGGCTAGCTAGGTTGGCTAACGGCACATAGACAGTTAAAGAAAGGCTAGCTAGGTTAGCTAACAGCGACTGAACCACCGTACGGTCTGTCTCAGCTTTCAGGCTAAATAACTTGTTATGTATTTATTTATTTTTTTTTTTTTTTAAAACAGCGCTGATATAAAATGGAGGCAGTGTTATTCGAGCACCAGGGAAACGGGTCGTTTAAATAAGTGTTTCTCACCGACAGGGTTGTCGCTCCGTGTCTTTTCTGACAGCTGGCTGTTTAAATGTCTCAACGGTTGTTTACACACACACACATACGTCACTCTAGTCGTGTGTTTTGATAGAGTGCGCATGCGCAAATTCCTGGAAACACATTCGCCGAATTCCATCCATAATCTACAGTATTTAAAATGTTCTTATTGATTTGAGAATACTTCATATGTATAACAACATTATCAAGACTGATTGTACATAAGTAAATATCATTGTTTAATTCGGCCTACATGAAATATACATTGCGTGACTTTAGATTGTTAAAATTCAAACATTTTCTAATTTGACCCTTTAAAAAATGTCTATATCAGAAAAAAGAGTTTCTTTTTAACCAAATTACCACAAAAAATTGATTCCTTACAACGCTCTTTGCAAACACAACTGATCACTTTTATTCCTCTGATTTTAACTATTAGTCGAAATAATTGAAATAATCGAAATAAAACAGCTCCTCGACTCCGCCGTCCTCGGCAGAGATGGGAAATACTTCGTTACTGTACTCAAGTAGATTTTTCAGATATTTTTACTTGACTATTTATCATTATTTATGTTATAATTAATTATTTCTGCTCTTTTAACTCGAGTATTAGGGATATTTTTCTATATAAATGAGGGTTATTAACCATGAATTCCGAAAAGTAGTGTAAAAATAGTAAGGTGGTGTTATTGAAAACTAAAAAAAGTCTGAAAGTCTTTTTTTTGGTCTGGTTTTTGACGTTATTTGTTAAGACTATGCCTCAATAAACCGTCAATTCGTCTCTCCGAAGGACTTCTCTATTGTTTTTGATGCAATACCGCCTGCTGTTATTGCACTCTATAAAGGTTTTAATGGAGTCGTTGTTCACCCCACAATGTTAAATGTGAATGAAACAATTGTTGGAAAAATCTGTTTTTCTCTTCAGGCCAAAAGCAAGAATAAGGCAACTCGTCAACTCTTTCTACACAACATTAGGAGTCCACCTGCTGCTTTAGCGTACTGGTCTTCGTATGTTAAAGAGATTTGTTGGGAAAAGGTCTGGCTACTGCCGCACAAGTTTTTCTTAACCAACAAAGTTAAAGAGATAGCCTTTAAAATGCTCCACAGATTTTACCCGACTAACCATTATCTGCAGAAAATGAGAAAAGACATTAATATCAACTGTACTTTTTGTGGAGAGCTAAATGAAACACTGGTGCATTTATTTTGGTCTTGTCAGTA
>NW_023269576.1:0-1008 GCF_013103735.1 Etheostoma cragini | reverse complement strand
TCGGTCAGGGTTGGAGGGTTCGGTCGGCCGGTCTGGGTCAGAGGGGCTAGTCGGCTGGTCTGGATCTAGGGGGCCAGTCGGCTGGTCTGGTTCAGGGAGGCCAGTCGGCTGATCTGGGTCTGGGGGTCTGGTTGACCGGTCTGGGTCAGGGGGGCTAGTCGGCTGGTCTGGTTCTAGGGGGCCTGTCGGCTGGTCTGGGTCAGGGGGGCAAGTCGGCGGGTCTGGTTCTAGGGGGCCTGTCGGCTGGTCTGGGTCAGGGGGGCAAGTCGGCTGGTCTGGTTCTAGGGCGCCGGTTGGCTGGTCTGGGTCAGCAGCAACCGGCGGCTGAGTGACCGCGGCGACTCCCAGGGAGGACTGTCCAGTAAACACTCCCTGGGAACCCGTCTCAACAGGCGCTGGCTGAGAGTCCACCTCATCGGCGGGAACCGGCGGCTGGGGGTCCGCCTCGTCGGCGTATGCCGGCGGCTGGGGGTCCGCGCCATAGGCGGGGGTCCGCGGCCGGGGGTCCGCATCACTGGCGGGGGTCCGCGGCTGAGAGTCCGCATCACTGGCGGGGGTCCGCGGCTGGGAGTCCGCATCACTGGCGGGGGTCCGCGGCCGGGGGTCCGCATCACTGGCGGGGGTCCACGGCTGGGGGTCCGCATCATAGGCGGGGGTCCGCGGCTGGGGGTCCGCCTCGTCGGCGGGAGCCGGTGGCTGGGGGTCCGCCTCGTCGGCGGGAGCCGGCGGCTGGGGGTCCGCCTCGTCGGCGGGAGCCGGAGGCTGGGGGTCCGCGCCGGCAGTCGTCTGCTGGGGCTCCGCGCCGTCAGTCGTCTGCTGGGGCTCCGC
This sequence comes from Etheostoma cragini, assembly GCF_013103735.1. Classification (NCBI taxonomy): domain Eukaryota; kingdom Metazoa; phylum Chordata; class Actinopteri; order Perciformes; family Percidae; genus Etheostoma; species Etheostoma cragini. Next base: position 180 of record NW_023269576.1, on the reverse strand, counting down.
TATGGCGGCGGCGGGCAGTCATCTGCTGGGGCTCCGCTATGGCGGCGGCGGCAGTCGTCTGCTGGGGCTCCGCTATGGCGGCGGCGGCAGTCGTCTGCCCTCCCGGGAGCGCCGGCTGGAGGGTGCTGGTTGCCGCCTGAGGAATGCTGGTCGCCTGCCCCGCCGACTCCGGGAGGCGAC
>NW_023269575.1:0-3361 GCF_013103735.1 Etheostoma cragini | reverse complement strand
TTTGTGAATATTTTCCACTTACTATACTATGACGTTTTTATTGAATATTTTCGACATGCTATACTATGACTTTTTTTCAACATACTATACTATGACGTTTTAGTGAATATTTTTGACATGCTATACTATGACGTTAATGTGAATATTTACGACATGCTATACTATGACTTCTTTTCGACATGCTATACTATGAGGTTTTTGTGAATATTTTCAACATACTATACCAAGAATTTTTTTTTTGACATACTATACTACGACGATTTAGTGAATATTTTCGACATACTATACTATGACTTTTTCAACATACTATACTATGAGGTTTTAGTGAATATTTTCGACATACTATACTATGACTTTTTTTCGACATACTATACTATGACGTTATTGTGAATATTTTCGACATACTATACTATGACTTCTTTTTGACATACTATACTATGACGTTATTGTGAATATTTTCGACATACTATACTATGACTTTTTTCGACATACTATGACGTTTTAGTGAATATTTTCGACATACTATACTATGACTTCTTTTTGACATGCTATACTATGACGTTTTAGTGAATATTTTCGACATACTACACTGTGACGTTTTAGTGAATATTTTCGACATACTATATTATGACGTCTTAGTGAATATTTTCGACATTCTATACTATGACATTTTTTCGACATGCTATACTATGACTTTTTTCAACATGCTATACTATGAGGTTTTTGTGAATATTTTCGATATACTATACTATGACTTTTTTTCGACATACTATACTATGACGTTTTAGTGAATATTTTCAACATACTATACTATGACATTTTTTCGACATACTATACTACGACGTTTTTGTGAATATTTTCCACTTACTATACTATGACGTTTTAGTTAATATTTTCGACATGCTATACTATGACTTTTTTTCGACATACTATACTATGACGTTTTAGTGAATATTTTCAACATGCTATACTATGACTTTTTTTCGACATGCTATACTATGAGGTTTTTGTGAATATTTTCGACATGCTATACTATGACTTTTTTTCGACATGCTATACTATGTGGTTTTTGTGAATATTTTCGACATACTATACTTTGACTTTTTTTCGACATACTATACTACGAGGTTTTTGTGAATATTTTCCACTTACTATACTATGACGTTTTAGTGAATATTTTCGACATACTCTACTATGACGTTTTAGTGAATATTTTCGACATACTATACTATGTCGTTTTAGTGAATTTTTTGACATGCTATACTATGACGTTTTAGTGAATATTTTCGACATACTCTACTATGACGTTTTAGTGAATATTTTCGACATGCTATACTATGACGTTTTAGTGAATTTTTTGACATGCTATACTATGACGTTATTGTGAATATTTTCGACATACTCTACTATGACGTTTTAGTGAATATTTTCGACATACTCTACTATGACGTTTTAGTGAATATTTTCGACATGCTATACTATGACGTTTTAGTGAATTTTTTGACATGCTATACTATGACGTTATTGTGAATATTTTCGACATGCTATACTATGACGTTATTGTGAATATTTAGGACCTGCTATACTATGACTTTTTTTCGACATGCTATACTATGACGTTATTGTGAATATTTAGGACATGCTTTACTATGACTTTTTTTCGACATACTATACTACGAGGTTTTTGTGAATATTTTCCACTTACTATACTATGACGTTTTAGTTAATATTTTCGACATGCTATACTATGACTTTTTTTCGACATGCTATACTATGACGTTTTAGTGAATATTTTCAACATACTATACTATGACATTTTTTCGACATGCTATACTATGAGGTTATTGTGAATATTTAGGACATGCTATACTATGAGGTTTTTGTGAATATTTTCAACATACTATACTATGACTTTTTTTCGACATACTATACTATGACGTTTTAGTGAATATTTTCGACATACTATACTACGACTTTTTCAACATACTATACTATGAGGTTTTAGTGAATATTTTCGACATACTATACTATGACTTTTTTTCGACATACTATACTATGACAATATTGTGAATATTTTCGACATACTATATTATGACGTTTTAGTGAATATTTTTGACATACTATATTATGACGTTTTTCAACATGCTATACTATGACTTTTATTTTTACATACTATACTATGAGGTTTTTGTGAATATTTTCGACATGCTATACTATGACGTTATTGTGAATATTTTCGACATGCTATACTACGACGTTTTAGTGAATATTTTCGACATACTATACTATGACTTTTTTTCGACATACTATACTATGACGTTTTAGTGAATATTTTCGACATACTATAATATGACGTTTTAGTGAATATTTTCGACATGCTATACTTTGACGTTTTAGTGAATATTTTCGACATGCTATACTATGACGTTTTAGTGAATATTTTCGACATTCTATACTATGACATTTTTTCGACATGCTATACTATGACGTTATTGTGAATATTTTCGACATGCTATACTATGACTTTTTTTCGACATGCTATAATATGACGTTTTATTGAATATTTTCGACATACTATAATATGACGTTTTAGTGAATATTTTCGACATACTATAATATGACGTTTTATTGAATATTTTTGACATACTATAATACGACGTTTTAGTGAATATTTTCGACATGCTATACTATGACGTTTTAGTGAATATTTTCGACATGCTATACTATGACTTTTTTTCGACATGCTATACTATGACTTTTTTTCGACATACTACACTATGACGTTTTAGTGAATATTTTCGACATACTATACTATGACGTTTTAGTGAATATTTTCGACATACTATCCTATGACTTTTTTTCGACATACTATACTATGACGTTTTAGTGAATACTTTCGACATACTACACTATGACTTTTTTTCGACATGCTATACTATGAGGTTTTTGTGAATATTTTCGACATACTATACTATGAGTTTTTTTCGACATACTATACTACGAGGTTTTTGTGAATATTTTCCACTTACTATACTATGACGTTTTTATTGAATATTTTCGACATGCTATACTATGACTTTTTTTCGACATACTATACTATGACGTTTTAGTGAATATTTTTGACATGCTATACTATGACGTTAATGTGAATATTTAGGACATGCTATACTATGACTTCTTTTCGACATGCTATACTATGAGGTTTTTGTGAATATTTTCGACATGCTATACTATGACTTTTTTTCGACATGCTATACTATGACTTTTTTTCGACATACTATAATATGACGTTTTAGTGAATATTTTTGACATGCTATACTATGACGTTAATGTGAATATTTAGGACATGCTATACTATGAC
>NW_023269574.1:0-2714 GCF_013103735.1 Etheostoma cragini | reverse complement strand
GAACCCCTCATCCCTCTCTTCTACTGGACCCGGAGCAGGAACCAGAACCCCTCATCCCTCTCTTCTACTGGACCCGGACCAGGAACCAGAACCACTCATCCCTCTCTTCTACTGGACCCGGATGAGGAACCAGAACCAGGTCTGGATTTATTCTTCAGCTCAGATCTAACGAGAACGCGATGTAACGCAGATAATACAGACAGACTAAATACTGGTTTGAGTATCTTCTTCCTCTTCTTCTTCCCCTTCCTCCACCTCTCCTCTTCCTCTCCTCTTCTTCTTCCTCTTCCTCCACCTCTCCTCTTCCTCTCCTCTTCTTCTTCCTCTTCCTCTTCCTCTTCCTCTTCTCTGTTAGACGTCGTACGGCCTCTCTTCCTCCTCCTCCTCCTCTTCCTTCCTGGTGAAGGCAGACGACAGCTCCTGCAGCAGCAGCTCCTGGGACGGCGTGCAGACCCCCCCCACCGCAGAGACCCCCCCCACCGCAGAGACCCCCCCCGCAGCAGAGACGCCGTCCCCTCCACCGCTCGTCTCCACGGAGACGCCGCCGGCGTGGATGACACGCTCGGCGTGCCCCGTTTCCAGGGGAACCAGTGTGAGCGGCGGGATGTCGGGGACCTCCTGCGTCTCGGCGCGCCCCCCCGACAGGAAGCTGGTCTCCAGAGATCTGAGCACCTGCAGGCCGAAGTCTCCCACCTCCTCGTACAGCGGCTCGGGGGGGTCAGCTGACTCCCAGCGCTCCAACGGGTCCTCGTGGGGTTCATGTGAGTCCCAGCGCTCCAACAGGTCCTTGGGGGGGTCATGTGAGTCCCAGTGCTCCAACGGGTCCTTGGGGGGGTAATGTGACTCCCAGTGCTCCAACAGGTCTTCGGGGGGGTCATGTGACTCCCAGCGCTCCGACAACGAATCAGGCTGCACCTTCATCGGCTGCACGCAAGCATACAGATAGTTACGTTAAGTTGAGTTGAGATAGTTCAGTTAACTTAATCTAGTTAAGTTAGTTAACTTAACTTAGTCAAGTAAGTTAAGTTAAGTTAGTTAAGTTAGTTTGGGTTAGGGTTCAGTTGAGTTTGCAGGCCAACCCAGAAATACATACAGTATATATACACACATAGTATATATACACATAAATTCTATGGGTATATATATAATATACACACACTATATACAGTGTATAGTATGTATATATACACACATATATATATATATATATATACAGTACACATATATTAAAGCATTATTAAAGAGCAGAGAGATATCGATCGGGCTCTACTAGTTACCCTCAAAGACACGGCAGAAACCCGGATATACACATCAATAACGCAGAAAATACTCTAAACAAAATGTTGAAATACTCACAAAGTACATGGAGAGGGTCCTTCTGTCGTGCAACTTCCTCTGCAGAGAGAAGAAAGTATAAATATATTTTAATATCTACAAAACACAACTAGTTCCAGACCTCTAGATTTGTTTAATTCCATCTTTCTGAAATCTGAAAGATGACCCTAACCTAACCCTAACCTAACCCTAACCTAACCTAACCCTAACCTAACCCTAACCTAACCTAACCTAACCCAACCCTAACCTAACCCTAACCTAACCTAACCTAACCCTAACCTAACCTAACCTAACCCTAACCTAACCTAACCCTAACCTAACCTAACCCTAACCTAACCTAACCCTAACCTAACCTAACCCTAACTTAAACTAACCTAACCCTAGCACCAGGAGCACCAGGGGCACCAGGGACATATTATTATTAAAGGGACCTTAGTGTTATTAAAGGGCCCATATTATTATTAAAGGGCCCATATTATTATTAAAGGGCCCATATTATTATTAAAGGGCCCATCTTATTATTAAAAGGACAATATTATTATTAAAAGGCCCATATTATTATTAAGGGGCCCTTAGTATTATTAAAGGGCCCATCTTATTATTAAACGAACCCATCTTATTATTAAAGGGCCCTTAGTATTATTAAAGGGCCCATCTTATTATTAAAGGGCCCTTAGTATTATTAAAGGGCCCCATCTTATTATTAAAGGGCCCATATTATTATTAAAGGGCCCATCTTATCATTAAAGGGCCCATCTTATTATCAAAGGGCCCCATCTTATTATTAAAGGGCCCATAATATTATTAAAGGGCCCATATTAACATTAAAGGGCCCATATTATTATTAAAGGGCCCATATTAACATTAAAGGGACCATATTATTATTAAAGGGCCCCATATTATTATTAAAGGGCCCATATTATTATTAAAGGGCCCATATTATTATTAAAGGGCCCCGTCTTATTATTAAAGGGCCCTTAGTATTATTAAAGGGCCCATATTATTATTAAAGGGCCCATATTAATATTAAAGGGCCCCGTCTTATTATTAAAGGGCCCCATCTTATTATTAAAGGGCCCATAATATTATTAAAGGGCCCATATTATTATTAAAGGGCCCATAATATTATTAAAGGGCCCATATTATTATTAAAGGGCCCCATATTATTATTAAAGGGCCCCATATTATTATTAAAGGGCCCCATATTATTATTAAAGGGCCCCATATTATTATTAAAGGGCCCATCTTATCATTAAAGGGCCCATATTATTATTAAAGGGCCCATATTATTATTAAAGGGCCCCATATTAATATTAAAGGGCCCATCTTATCATTAAAGGGCCCATCTTATTATCAAAGGGCCCCATCTTATTATTAAA
>NW_023269573.1:0-5725 GCF_013103735.1 Etheostoma cragini | reverse complement strand
CTCTATCTATCCATCTCTCTCTCTCTCTCTATCTATCCATCTGTCTATCTCTCTATCTGTCTCTCTCTCTATCTATCCATCTGTCTATCTCTCTATCTGTCTATCTCTCTATCCATCTCTCTCTCTCTCGCTATCTCTCTATCTATCCATCTGTCTCTCTCTCTATCTGTCTCTCTCTATCTATCCATCTCTCTCTCTCTCTCTCTATCTCTCTATCTGTCTATCTATCTATCTGTGTCTCTCTCTATCTATCTGACTGTCTATCTGTCTATCTCTTTATCTCTCTATCTATCCAGCTGTCTATCTCTCTATCTGTCTGACTGTCTATCTCTCTATCTCTCTATCTCTCTATCTCTCAATCTCTCTATCTCTACATCTGTCTATCTCTCTATCTGTCTGACTGTCTATCTCTCTATCTCTCTATCTCTCTATCTCTCTATCTCTACATCTGTCTATCTCTCTATCTGTCTATCTCTCTATCTGTCTGACTGTCTATCTGTCTCTCTCTCTATCTCTCTATCTCTCTATCTGTCTATCTCTCTATCTGTCTATCTCTCTATCTGTCTGACTGTCTATCTGTCTATCTGTCTCTTTCTATCTCTATCTGTCTGACTGTCTATCTGTCTCTCTCTATCTGTCTCTCTATCTCTCTATCTGTCTCTCTCTATCTCTATCTGTCTGACTGTCTATCTGTCTCTCTCTATCTGTCTCTCTCTATCTGTCTCTCTCTATCTCTATCTGTCTATCTATCTATCTTTCTAGAGAAAGACACAAAAAGGTCAAAAAAGACGCCATAACCTTGATAAACTCAGAAAAACATTTCAGGTCATTGGGAAGACAACACGAGGGTTAATTGATACGTCTGATATGTCCCATATGTCCCATATGTCCCATATGTCCCATATGTCTGATGTGTCCCATATGTCCCATATGTCCCATATGTCTGATGTGTCCCATATGTCCCATATGTCGAATATGTCTGATATGTCTGATATGTCCCATATGTCCCATATGTCGAATATGTCGAATATGTCTGATATGTCTGATATGTCTGATATGTCCAATATGTCCGATATGTCTGATATGTCTGATATGTCTGATATGTCCCATATGTCCCATATGTCTGATATGTCTGATATGTCTGATATGTCTGATATGTCCCATATGTCCCATATGTCGAATATGTCGAATATGTCTGATATGTCTGATATGTCTGATATGTCCAATATGTCCGATATGTCTGATATGTCTGATATGTCTGATATGTCCCATATGTCCCATATGTCGAATATGTCTGATATGTCTGATATGTCTGATATGTCCAATATGTCCAATATGTCTGATATGTCTGATATGTCTGATATGTCCAATATGTCCAATATGTCCAATATGTCTGATATGTCTGATATGTCTGATATGTCCCATGTGTCCGATATGTCCAATATGTCCCATATGTCCAATATGTCCCATGTGTCCAATATGTCCCATATGTCCCATATGTCCCATTTGTCCGACATGTCTGATATGTCTGATATGTCTGATATGTCCCATACGTCCGATATGTCTGACATGTCTGATATGTCCGACATGTCTGACATGGTTGATATGTCTGATATGGTTGATATGGTTGATATGGTTGATGTGTCTGATATGGTTGATATGGTTGATATGTCTGATATGTCTGATATGTCTGATATGTCTGATATGGTTGATGTGTCTGACATGGTTGATATGTCTGATATGGTTGATATGGTTGATATGGTTGATGTGTCTGATGTGTCTGATGTGTCTGACATGGTTGATATGTCTGATATGGTTGATATGGTTGATATGGTTGATGTGTCTGATGTGTCTGATGTGTCTGATGTGTCTGATGTGTCTGACATGTCTGATATGTCTGATATGTCTGATATGGTTGATATGTCTGATATGTCTGATATGGTTGATATGGTTGATATGGTTGATATGTCTGATATGGTTGATGTGTCTGATATGGTTGATATGTCTGATATGGTTTATGTGTCTGACATGGTTAATATGTCTGATATGTCTGATATGGTTGATATGGTTGATATGGCTGATATGTCTGATATGGTTGATGTGTCTGACATGGTTGATATGTCTGACATGGTTGATATGTCTGATATGGTTGATATGTCTGATATGTCTGATATGTCTGATATGGTTGATATGTCTGATATGTCTGATATGTCTGATATGTCTGATATGGTTGATATGTCTGATATGTCTGATATGTCTGATATGTCTGATATGTCTGATATGGTTGATATGTCTGATATGGTTGATATGTCTGATATGGTTGATATGTCTGATAAGGTTGATATGTCTGATAAGGTTGATATGTCTGATATGGTTGATATGTCTGATATGGTTGATATGTCTGATATGGTTGATATGTCTGATATGGTTGATATGTCTGATATGTCTGATATGGTTGATATGTCTGATATGGTTGATATGTCTGATATGGTTGATATGGTTGATATGGTTGATATGTCTGATATGGTTGATATGTCTGATATGGTTTATGTGTCTGACATGGTTGATATGTCTGATATGTCTGATATGGTTGATATGGTTGATATGGCTGATATGTCTGATATGGTTGATGTGTCTGACATGGTTGATATGTCTGACATGGTTGATATGTCTGATATGGTTGATATGTCTGATATGTCTGATATGTCTGATATGGTTGATATGTCTGATATGTCTGATATGTCTGATATGTCTGATATGGTTGATATGTCTGATATGGTTGATATGTCTGATATGGTTGATATGTCTGATATGTCTGATATGTCTGATATGTCTGATATGTCTGATATGTCTGATATGGTTGATATGTCTGATATGGTTGATATGTCTGATAAGGTTGATATGTCTGATAAGGTTGATGTGTCTGATAAGGTTGATATGTCTGATAAGGTTGATATGTCTGATAAGGTTGATGTGTCTGATATGGTTGATAAGGTTGATAAGGTTGATATGTCTGATATGTCTGATATGTCTGATATGTCTGATATGTCTGATATGTCTGATGTGTCTGATATGTCTGATATGTCTGATATGTCTGATGTGTCCGACATGTCTGATGTGTCTGATATGGTTGATATGTCTGATGTGTCTGATATGGTTGATATGTCTGACATGGTTGATATGTCTGATATGGTTGATATGTCTGACATGGTTGATATGTCTGATATGTCTGATATGTCTGATATGTCTGATGTGTCTGATGTGTCTGATGTGTCTGATATGGTTGATGTGTCTGATATGGTTGATATGTCTGATATGGTTGATATGTCTGATATGGTTGATATGTCTGATATGTCTGATATGTCTGATATGTCTGATATGTCTGATATGTCTGATGTGTCTGATGTGTCTGATATGGTTGATGTGTCTGATATGGTTGATATGTCTGATATGGTTGATATGGTTGATATGTCTGCGGGCCATCATACATGTCATTAACCCTTGTGTTGTCATCCTCGACCTGAGTTTAACATTTCAAAATAAAAGCCTTTTATCAACGTTTACATTGTCTTTTTGGTCCCTTTTGTGTCTTTACCCCAATATTTTTGTCACTTTTTCAACGTTTGTAGACTTTTTCTGAGCCTTTTGAAATTTTAGTTTCAGTTTTTGAGTTTTCCCCCAAATTTTTAAAGCTTTTTGTTTTTTACATTTGTCACTTTTTGTCATTTTTTTGACATCTTTTCAAATTTTTGTAAATTTATTTGACATTTGTTCACATTTTTTGACACTTTTCTCTCATTTTTAAAAGTTTTTACCAATTGTTTTTTCCCCAATTGCTATTAAATTGTCAAAAACACCCAAATTCAATTTGAACACACCCATATATCTGAATACTGTACAAAGCCCACCTGTTAATCAACAGGGAGACATCTCTCACCCTCGCGTTGTCTTCCCGTCCAACTGCAACTTGGTGTTTTTTTCTACACTTTTCTCGATGTTTTCAGTGATTTATTGTAATCTTTTAATTTATACTGTTTATGTATCCCTAGTGGAGAAATTACAACTTACACTCTATTTATGTTAGTAATAACTACACACAGGCCTGTGTGTGTGTGTGTGTCTGTGTGGGGGGGGGGGGGTGTACGGTGCCTTGCTGCAGGGCCCAGGAGGTGAACTGGCATCTCTCCATGGAGAAAGAATCGCTTTAAATGTTTGTCAACATTAATATATCATATCAGGAAATATTTACACACTCAGGAACAGCTGTACTGTTCCTTTAAGAAGTGAACAGATGATGTCGTATCTCCGTCAGCGTTGGTGGTATAGTGGTTAGCATAGCTGCCTTCCAAGCAGTTGACCCGGGTTCGATTCCCGGCCAACGCAAACCTTTTTTTTTTTTTGAGTGTTTCTTTAAATTAGTTCAACTGTTACCAACAACAACAATAATATAAATCTATGTGCGGTATTAGGTTGTTATTGTTATTATTTTTGTATTACTTTTGCTACTATTTTGGTTCATTTTATGCTAATACTTCTCGCCGCAGGACTTTTACTCGACCCAGAGTACTTGTACACGGTGGTATTTTACTGAAGTCGGAGGTGTGAGTTCCCCCCCCCCACCGGTTAGTTTATGTGGAGTCTGTCCCGCGGGGGCGCTGCGGTGCTTTTATTTTGAAGGAGCATAACAACAGATAGACGATAGTGTAATATGAGAACAACTCTGTTTCTTCTGTTTTGTTGTTGTTTGTTTAACTTCTCCGTTTCTTTAAACTTCATTTCAATACTTTTAGACCTTTCTTGTTGCTGTTTTTAAAACATTAACCCCTTTACGACGTGTTTGTCATTTTTTAAAATCTTTTCTGATAAATTGTATTACCTGTAACTATGAACTTTTACCGGATAATGTAATATTTGTTTTTGTCGGATACAATACTACGTTTAAAAAAGAAGATTTTTAACATTCTCATAATTTTATTTGCAAAGTTTTTGTCAATTTGCCAAAGTAAAACTTCACTTTAGACGTTTCTTTATGAAAAAAGCTGTTTAAACTGTAAGACTGTGCTTCCTATTTAATGTTTTATTTTAATAAATATGGTTTCTAATATTTCTTTGAATGTTTTATATTAATTTGCTTTTACTTTTATTTTATTTTGGAGTATATTTTTCGTATTGCAGGATATTTTTTATAAATTCTTGAAAATAACGGTGATCGGTTGTCTTTCATACTTTTCTCTGAATGTTATTTGTGTGAATTAAAACGGAATAAATAAATAAAAATAAAACACAAAACCACCCGGAAGTGATTATATTAAGAACCGGAAGTGATTGTATGTGATTGTGTGGATGAAAGGCGCCGAGCTCTAGCTGGAACGTGTGTCCGTGTTTTAGAGTCTTTGGATCGGTACAGACTTCACCTTCTCACCACCCGGACCCTGGTCCCCGGTCCCCGGTCCCCGGTCCCTGGACCTCGGTCCCCGGTCCTCGGTGCCCGGCGGCTGCCGTTTGATTCCCGCGCAGACCGTTAGCCGTTAGCCGTTAGCCGTTAGCGCTGGGTGTCATGGCGACTGGAAGCGGCGCGGCTCCGGCTAATGTCGGAGATGTTGAAGAAGATGCTTCACAGCTGCTGTTTCCTAAAGGTCTGTTAACTCCGGGTTTGTCAAATGGAGGTCCGTGTACCCCTAGGGTGCTGACCCACCAGACTCCATGTAAATAATCACTACTTTTA
>NW_023269572.1:0-1791 GCF_013103735.1 Etheostoma cragini | reverse complement strand
CTCTCTATGTGTGTGTGTGTGTGTATGTGTGTGTGTGTGTCTCACTCTGTGTGTGTGTGTGTGTGTGTCTCTCTCTATGTGTGTGTGTGTCTCTCTGTGTGTGTGTGTGCGCGTGAGAACAGTCTGACCTTGTGGCTTCGGGGGACCCTGTAGAAGTAGACCGGCGTCCCCAGACCCTTCACCAGGCTGAGGAAGCTGGCGTTGCTGTAGAGAAACGTCGGGACGTGGCTGAAGAAAACCACTCGGCTGGACCAGAGGGACTGGAAGCACACAGCGGACCAATCAGCATCATTCATGTCTGTGAATACAGTATACTTATGGGGACCTGACAAAATGCTGGTCCCCTTAACGTTAAAGGGGTCCTTTTTGAGGACTAAGACTTGGGCTGAATCCCAATCCTGCCCCTTACCCCTTCCCCTAGCTTGTGCACGTTCACGCGGGACCTAGTTCTGTCCCAATACCTATTGCGGCCTAGGGGAAGGGGATAGACCGAGGGCTGTATGGCCCTTGGAACCTAGTGTGGACGCGACCTCACTTGAAAACACACAGACATCAATGGCTGCCCATCGACCAGAGAGACACATACATGTAAGTACTTTCAGCTTTAAATAATTGTTTAAAAGGTTACGACAGTCTTGTTTTGTGGTCTATGCAGTCCTGTGCATGTATACTTGCAACCATGTTCCTAACTGAAACTTTTTAAAAATCGCTAGCTTGCAATGCTAACGCTAATCGCTAACGCTAATCGCTAACGTTGATTTGCACAACAGTCCCACATATTTCTGCCTTGAATGGACTCTATACATTGCATAGATTGTATAGCTATATATATATTAACGGTCTATGATACATCGCTACGTGCCTAACATATACCGCCCAGTATCACACAGGAGGACACAGCAGCTGATTCACTTTGGGGCTGAAAACGAGCAGATTCATATGTTCATGTTGTACCCATTCATTACTGCATTGGTAGCCTACTGTATTATTGTAATAATTTGTAATTAATTCCTGTTCATTTTTCATGCACTTGTATATTGTTGTTGGTTTTGATATGGGACACTGATGAAATGTGAGCCAAAAGGCTTCAGACTGGTCTGGAATATCAGAACAGCTGTAGTTAATTTGTTTGTTTGTGGTCTTGTGTGTATTTTTTTAGTTTTACACATATGAAGCCTTTTTATGTGTGCGACATGTTAGTTATGGTTCTTATAGTTGATAATGGTTCTGTAACATAATTTTATGTAACGTTTTTGCCTGTTATGTTCAATTTATCACCAATAAAGACAGATATTGGTCAACAAAATGTTTTTGTGAACATCAATGACATTCAAAACGGTGATAACTGAAACAGATATACAACACAGCATGTATACAGGGTGTATATGTATGTATATGTACACATGATGCATGTGTATACACATTTGTATTGCAGACAGACCTAAGTACTACACAGATAAGAACATCTGCCTCTGCACTACCAAAGTGAACCTAAAATAACTATAAAATATATAACACACACTGTTGTCCAAACCCACACAATCAACAGACAGAGACGCCATCTTGGAAGTTTGTGATCAATACTGTATGGTGATGTCACCAAGTGGTGTCCCATTTCATAGGGGTATGTTTTCACCCCTTACCCCTGTAGGGGTAAGACGGGGAAATGGGATTCAGCCTTGGTTTTAGGAGTAGGGTTAGAGTTAGGTTAGGTTGATGGTTATGGTTAGGGTTAGGGTGAGGGTTAAGGTTAGGCATTTAGGTTTGATGGTTAAGGTTAGGGTTAGGGGC
>NW_023269571.1:0-3476 GCF_013103735.1 Etheostoma cragini | reverse complement strand
CAGGAACAAGATGGCCGACTGCTCGCTCCTCAGTCGCGGCACTAATAACAGCACGCCCCAAGGACATCTGGAGACGTATTACGTGAAGAACCGAGGCGGATTAAAACCAACAGAGAGCACGTTCCAGTGCTGTAAAGCCCTCGGTGTGACGCCACTCGTTGGACCCAGCAACGCCCCCCCTCGAGAGAAGCTGGACCCGAGTCTGGTGACCAACGGCGTGATGTTGGAGCTGCTCAACTTCTCCCGCGTGCTTTGCGGGACGTACACCGGGATCGTCTGTGACCTGTTGAAGCAGAATTTCGGCCACGCGTTGGAGAAATCGCTGTTCCGGCTGCAGCTGAGCAAGCTGATGGACAGGAAGTACGCGTGCCTGACGCCAGAGGACAAGGACGCTTTCCAAAAGGAGCCGTTCGAGGTCCAGACCCAGACACGGGAATACAAACGTAAATGGAGAAAAGACCCAGATGAGGAAGAACAGGAAGGACTCACGATGCCCAGTAAAAGAGGGACGCCGAGGCTCATGGGAGATTACGTGGAAGACTTTGCTCAGGACAGCGACCTGTCCTACATGTGTCCAGTTGACTTTGATACGGACACAGAGACCAATCCAGAAGCAATGACGTCTGAAAGTAGTTTGTCGGAAACCCAGTTGTCTCTGGATGTTAAGGAGGAAGAGGAGGAAGTGGTCGTCTCCACGGTGACGCCTCACACTAACTTGCCTGGCGTTCGTCCCGTGAGCGCGACTCTAACCGCGGTCTCGTCGCTGTTCTCCGAAGACGACGGCGAGGACAGAGGCGCAAAAACACCAAAGCAGAAACTCTGGATGAGACGCACCACTCGAGCAAAACGGATCCTGAAGTCGAGACGCGTGACGGACCTGTTCGCCCGCTGCAGGGAGATCGCGTTGGACTTCAACGTCGGCTCGGGCCATCCACAGGTCGTGGACCCGCTCCTCCTCACCAACCACGTGATGTTCGAGATCTACAGATTCGCCACGACGATGTCCAAGAGCCTGTGCCATTTCTTGTTGGAGATTCTGGACTTGAACTTTAACCTCATCCTGCAGGGCAACCTGCACAACCGCAACTTCATCTACTACATGATAACGAAGGAGAAGATCCTTCAGAACCACCCCAACCGATGGAAACCAGAGTTCCTCAGCAGCCGCTTCCAGTTTCCCAACGTTTACCACGTGGCCGATGTGACGGGCGATTCTAAGGCAGGACATGAAGTTGAGACGGATTGCCCGGCGAGCAGAGCTGGAAGCCACGACGCGGATATGGAGCTGCACCCGTACTGTAAAGAGATCGGCCTGAACCTTTGGTCAATGGCAGAACTCCCGGCCAACCACAAGCTCGATATGGGGGTCTTGACAACCGGCGCCGTGCTAGAGATGTTCGGCTTCGTGCGAGAGCTGTGTGCACCGGTCCGCGAGATGGTCAACGACATCCTGGAGCACAACTTTGATCTGGACCTGCAAAGCGAGGCGTCGGTCGCGTCGGGCGTGATCAAGAGATGGTACTCCTTGCAAAAAAGCTCGATGAAAGGGCAATCCCCGTCCCTGAAGATATCGCGCTGGTTGAACGCGGTCGTCCCGATCAACGGTTACCCGCCGATCATCCGTAAACCAAGAACCGCCAACGGGTCTCGGGACCAGGACTCGGGAGATGACGTCAAACAGGAAATGGAGGATTTTACCGTAGATGTGAAGACGGAGGATGAAACGATCAACAGCTACAACTACTGCGAAGGAATAGGGTTGGTCTTGGATGTCGGATCGAAACCGGAACCCAACGCCAAACTGGACCTGCGTCTTCTGACGAGGGGAGTCCTCTTCGAGATGCACCGCTACGTGGAACGCAACTGCAACCGATACGTCCCCGCTCTGTACGAGATCCTGGAGTACAACTTCGACCTGAGTTCCCAGAACCACCGGCGGGTGGAGCTGGCCTGGGCCATCGCGTCGCAGGTGATCGCCATCGCGGGTAAGCACGGCAGGAAAGGGGACTATCTGAAGAGGGCCGTCGAGCTGCCGATCCAGGTCTCGGAGTCCCAGGGGGCCGTGTGCAAAGAGGAGCCGGACGCCGGCTTCGGCGAGCCGGACTACAGCGATGACGACATGGTGTTCGTCCGAGAGCTGAAGCCGGTCGATATTGAAGTGCAGATTGAGTAGAGTCCTCGTTAGGAGGGTGTCATCAGCGCAGAGCGGTTAGGGGTTTTTCTTTTTTGGATGTTTTTTGGCATTTTTTGGTAAATTTTGTCATTTTCTTCTTTTTTTATACACTGTTGATTTTTACAGTGTTTTTTTGTGTTTTTTTTGGGGGGGCAACAAAGTTTTTTTCAACAGTTTTTTTTCCCAACGTTTTTCTGTTTTTGGGCGGTTTTCTGTACATTTTTTTGACAGTTAGCATAATTTTGCCGGTTTTATTCATTTTTGTTAATGTTTCTTTACACATTGGTCTAAGTTAAACTTATACGATTTTGATATTTCAGTTCTGGTGCTTTTGTCAGGTTTTCCCATTTTCTTTTTATTATTTTCCTTCAGTAAAACCCTGCGTAGTGAAGCCGAACTTCTCGTAGTGTTTCTGGGAGCGAGGAGGTTGAGACGTGCAGACTTCCTGTTGAAATTAAAGTCTTTAAGTTGATTCTGTCTGTTCCAGATTCATTTCAGCCGCTGTTGGTCGTTGGGTTCAAAAGGCACTCGAGGTAAAGATGATTAAAAAGAGTAATAAAAATAAGCTTTTGGGAAATTAAACTTAAAGCCTTAATTCAAAATATTTAGGAGAATCCGACCTTTAAGGACACCAATTTTCTTAATGAATGAACAATGTTTCATAAATACATATGTTGTATTAGTACTTTTACTGCAGTAAAGAATCTGAATACTTATTCGTGTGTGTGTGTCCAAAATAAATATTCTCAAAGCCAAACTTTAGAATATTCCTTGCTATGACTCTCTGAGGCTCTAAACCCTGAACATTGGCCACTAGGGGGCGCTACAAATACAACATATATTTCTCATCAATGGCTCATCCGATTTCTACAGGATTTGATGGATACCATCCAGGTCCACTCCTGAGGAGGTCCTTACAGTGGGGTACTGATTGGTTCAAGAGGGCGGGGCCTTTGGGCTAACGTCTGGATTAACCACTTCCACTAAAGTGGATTACTTGTAATTAACAAGGCAGATGTACAACAGGGAGCTATCCACATATATTGTAAATCAACATTTTCAGAAAGGACTTCGGGTGCTCATGAGGAGGTTAATCTATTGATATTGATGGACTAACTGACCAACTGACTGACTCCTAGCTGACCTTAACACCAACAGCTGTTTCAAACAGACTAGGAAGAGGAGGAGGAGAGGAAGGGAAGAGGAGAGGAGAAGAGGAGGAGGTGGAGGAGAAGGAGGAAGAGAGGAAGAGGAGGACGAGAGGTGGAGGAGGAAGAGAGGAAGAGGAGGTGGTGGAAGAGGA
>NW_023269570.1:57524-59863 GCF_013103735.1 Etheostoma cragini | reverse complement strand
TACACACTAAAAGTAGTGATTATTTACATGGAGTCTGGTGGGTTTGGTGATGGTGATTTCTGTTTCATGTTAAACTAATATGATCTTCTTCTTTAACTAAAAGGTCTATCTCGGTAGAGATCCATCCCATAATGTTGTCACACACGTAGAATAATAATCTGAGTGTCTCAGCGGCAACAACACAACTTCTAGTGGACGCTAACGTTACATCGCAGCTGGTTTCTTTCTTAAATCTGGACCAATGTCAAAGACTGTTGTCTCCATCAGTTACTTAGACGCAGAGACATGTCCGGGTTGCCCTTGGTTACCCTTTAATCTACGAAACCGGGTTAAAAGACGTTGAAGTACAAAAAACACAAGCCCACGGAGGAAAGAAGGAGCAACGAGCGAACGTGAAAGAAATCTATCGACACTTCTGAAGTGCACTAAAAAAGTATCGTTGTAATAATAATTGTACACCGAAGTCTCTCAAGGCTATTATTAAAACGTCATGCTAAATATTAGCTGTCAAAATAAAAGCTTTCATCTCGATTAACGATTAACTTTTAGAAAAGTAGACTATAGTAGAGAGTATACTCGGGTAGAATAGTTCATCTAACAACAACTCAGTCTCAAAGTACAACCTCAAAGTACAACCTCAAGGTACAACCTCAAAGTACAGCCTCAAGGTACAAGCTCAAAGTACAGCCTCAAGGTACAACCTCAAAGTACAGCCTCAAGGTATAAGCTCAAAGTACAGCCTCAAAGTACAACCTCAAAGTACAGCCTCAAGGTACAAGCTCAAAGTACAGCCTCAAAGTACAACCTCAAAGTACAACCTCAAAGTACAACCTCAGGGTACAACCACAAGGTACAACCTCAAAGTACAGCCTCAAAGTACAACCTTAAGGTACAGCCTCAAAGTACAGCCTCAAGGTACAACCTCAAAGTACAACCTCAAGGTACAGCCTCAAGGTACAGCCTCAAAGTACAGCCTCAAAGTACAACCTCAAAGTACAACCTCAGGGTACAACCACAAGGTACAACCACAAGGTACAGCCTCAAAGTACAACCTTAAGGTACAGCCTCAATGTACAGCCTCAAAGTACAACCTCAATGTACAACCACAAGGTACAACCTCAAAGTACAACCTCAAGGTACAACCTTAAAGTACAACCTCAAAGTACAACCTTAAAGTAAAACCTCAAAGTACAACCTCAAAGTACAACCTCAAAGTACAACCTCAATGTACAACCACAAGGTACAACCTCAAGGTACAACCTCAAGGTACAACCTCAAAGTACAGCCTCAAGGTACAACCTCAATGTACAACCTCAATGTACAAGCTCAAAGTACAGCCCTAAAGTACAACCTCAATGTACAACCTTGTAATAGTTTCATCTACAAAAATAAATAGAGTTTAATAAGTAAAGCAGATGGATATAAACAGGAAGTTCAGCCCCTTCAGGAGGACTTTCACAATAAGATGTCGAAGGTAGATGAACGGGGAGAGACTACGGACGCAGAAGAAGATGTTCATGCAGCAACGTGAGAAATGTCTGAATATTTTAGCGGTATATAGTATATAATAGTCGTGTTTTTTAAGAGAAAAAGTCTCTAATATTTTATGTAAAAACAACATAAGACTTTGTTGATTTGCTAAATTCTGATTTAAACTGAGCGACATCATCGTCTCTCGGCGTTCACTACCGGACACACGCCTCCCAAAATAAGGGGCGGGACTTCCCCTCTGCCACACAGGAAGAAGAAGAAGAAGAAGAAGAAGAAGCAGCTCTTCTACTTCCTGTCGTTCTCTTCTCTCGGAGTCAGATTCTCAGAGAAACTGCAAAGATCACTTCATCTGTGTGTGTGTGTGTGTGTGTGTGTGTCAGTGGTGTGTGTGTGTGTGTGTGTGAGAGATCAAATCGGGGAAGTGAGTCTAAACCAATGTGATGTCATCACCAGCGATGCGCGGTCCGAGCAGCGGCGTCGGCGGGGGGGAATCGAGCCACGTACGCGGAGCAGGACGGGCAACATGGCCGCCCCGGCTCGGCAGGAAGCTGCTGGCAGAGCGAGCAGAGCCTCCGGGGGGCGGGGGGGGAAGTCACCGTCGTGTAGCTGGTGTTTCGGCGCCAGTCGGTCTCCGGGGGGACGTCCAGGCGGAACGGCTGGGCGGGGCCTGGGGACAAGGGGGCGGAGTGGGGAGCCCAGGGGGCGGAGCCTTGAGACTGGCAGGCGGGGACTGAAGACCAGGGGGAGGAGCCGGGAGCCCATGGAGCGGGGCCTGTAGGTTGGGAGGAGGAGCCTGTAGTCTGGTGGGCGGAGCCTGAAGAACGAGAGGAGGAGCCTGGAGCCCATGG
>NW_023269570.1:54982-57424 GCF_013103735.1 Etheostoma cragini | reverse complement strand
GTGGAGGCGCTTCAACTCGTCCTCCAGCAGGTAGGAGGAACACTGTCTTTATTCTGTTATTACTGTGAAGAACATGTGACGTCATTATGACATCATCGGGTAACAACCGCTTGATTCCATCGTTTGGGAAGGCATGAATGGATAAGGCTTTGGTTTTCGTCCTTATGTGTTTTTTTTTTTTTTTTTAAATTTATTAAAACATTTTAAAATGTTTTCTAAAATAAAAAATTTTAAAATTTAAATTCTTTTTATAATTTTTATTTATTTTTTTAAACCTTCTTAATTTTTTTTTATTTTTCACTGTAAATCTTTTTATTCTACAATTAAAGAGGTTTAAAAAAAATTGTAATTAAAAAAGAAAATTAAATTTCTTTTAAATTAAAAAAAAAAATGTTTTACACCTTTTTTATTTTTTTTATTTTTCACTGTAAATCTTTTTATTCCATCGTTTGGGCAAAAAAATCTTTTTTGAATTTCCCGTGTTTTGTCGCCTTGTTCTTTGGAGATTTTATTCAGAGTTTTTTTTGCAATATTTTACACCTGAAAACCTTTTTCTGGCGTCTCTGTCGCTTTTGGCCCAGCTACAATTTTTGTCTGCTCTTCAACTTCTTTCACAATTTCAAATTTTTGATTCCATCATTTGGGAATGCATGAATGAATAATTCTTTAGTTTTTGAACTTTTGAGAGTTTTTAGATTTTTATTTTAAATTTTCCTGAGTTTCTGTCGTCTTGTTTTTAGGATTTTTCCAAAGTATTTGGAGATTTGTTTTGAGTTTTGTTTCCAATATTTTACACCCGAAAAACCTTTGTCTGAAGTTTCTGTCGCTTTTAGCCCAGCTACAATTTATAGTTGCTTTTCAACTTTTTTCACAATTTTTTCAATTTTTTGGGGCTTTTGTCCTTTTATATATATTTATTTTTAATTTTTAATTTTTATTTTTTATTCCATCATTTGGGAATCCATGAATTAATAATGTTTAGGCTTTCGCCCTTCTGTGGTTTAAAAAAAAAAAAAATGTAATCTGTTTTTCTGCCTTGTTTTTAGTATTTTGTCAAAGTCTTTCGAGATTTTTTTAAAATTTTTTTGCAATAATTTCAATGGGTTTTGTTCCCTTTTATGTTTTTATTATTTTTAATTTTTTGATTCTATCATTTGGGAATGCATGAATGAATAATGCTTTGGCTTTTTCTTTCTTGTTTTTAGGGTTTTTTTCAAGGCTTTGGAGATTTGTTTTTAGTTTTGTTTCAAATATTTTACACCTGAAATCCTTTTTGGACGTTTCTGTCGCTTTTGGCCCAGCTAATTTTTTTTGTTTCTTTTTCACATTTTTTTCCAAAAGTTTTTCAAAATCTTTTTATAATTTTTTTCCAATTATTTTTTTCTATGTTTACTAAAATATAAAAACCAAAAGAACTTTGAAAAAAGCTCTGATTTGTTTTTTGTCTCCTTTTTGAACACTTTTTTTTCCTTTATTGTGAAATGACCCCGCGTGCTTCCTGTCCTCTCCCAAATAGAAATAATTTGTTCTTTTCACATTTTTTCTAAAATTCTTGATTATTTTTTCTATGTTTTCTAAAATATCACAAACATGTCCAAATGAAAAGAAATCAACATTTTTGTCTCTCTGTCTTTTTCAACCCTTTTCTTTTTTTCATACCTTTTACCTTTATTGTGAAATGACCCCCACGTGCTTCCTGTCATTTTGCTTCCTGGCATTTTTTGTTCTTTTCAAAAAAATTCTGTGTTTTCATGTCCAAATGAAAGAAAAAATATCACAATTTTTGTCGCCTTTTTCAACACTTTTTTTTTTCATACCTTTATTGTGAAATGACCCCTGTGTGCTTCCTGTCCTTTTCTAGCCTCCTTTTTTTCTAAAATCCTTTTTTTTTTTAATTTTTACTAAAATATCCCCATGTCCAAAAGAAAAAAAAAAACATTTTTATTTTACCTTTATTGTGAAATGACCCCCACTTGCTTCCTGTCCCTCCCAGGTGAGGGAGTCTGTGAGGGAGTCGGTGGCGTCGGAGCAGAGTAGCAGCCGGTCTCTGGACCTGCGGCTGAGGGAGCTGAGCCGCTCGCTGGGGGTGGCGCTGACCGACGTGGCGGCGCTGACGGAGGCGGACCGGCGGCACCGGGACGAGCAGCAGCGGCTCGCCGCCTCGTTCCGCTCGCTGCTCACGGACGCCGTGCGGCACAGCGACGTGCTCGAGATCCTGCTCGGCGAGGAGGTCCTGGAGTTCCTGGACTGGCCGGACCAGGACCAGGAGGCGCACAGCATCCCCGCGCTCAAGGAGACGCTACGGGGACACGAGCAGAGCATCACCCAGCTGCTGGGCAGACAAACAGGTACACAGCTACACCTGTACACAGCTACAGACACACAGGTACACAGCTACACAACTACACAGGGACACAGCTACACAGCTACACAGCTACACAG
>NW_023269570.1:52992-54882 GCF_013103735.1 Etheostoma cragini | reverse complement strand
TACTTGAGTCAGTAGTAACTTTAGTTCCTAGTTACTTCAGTCAGTAGTAACTTTAGTTCCTAGTTACTTCAGTCAGTAGTAACTTTAGTTCCTGTTAGTCAGTAGACAGCCTGAGACAGACTGACCTGTCGTTCCCCTGCGGTTGCGATGGTTTCCTCGATTCTTCTTCTCCCCTTTCTTCTTCTTCTTCTCCCCCCCCAGCTGCGGCCCCTGCAGCCCTGTTTCCCCCCCCAGCTGCGGCCCCTGCAGCCCCCTCCAAAGCGCGTCCAGGTCCAGCGTGGCGTCGGAGCCCGCCAGCACGTCGGCGTTGCTGAACACGTTCTTAAAGGTGCGCAGGTGTTCCTCCAGGCCGCGCTGCAGCCACGTCACCTCCGCCTGCAGCGCCGCCATGTCGCCGCCGCCGCTGTCACCGGGCGCCGCCGCCTCCAGACGCTCTACCTGGGGGGGAGGGGGGGTTAGGGTACCAGGTACTGTACTCAGTCTACATGTTGAGGTACTTGTACTTTACTTTCTTTTCATGTTACTTTCTACTTCTGCTCTGCTACATGTCAGAGAGAAATTCTGTCTCTGTGTGTTTTTGTGTTTGTGTGTCTCTGTCTGTTTGTGTGTCCCTGTGAGTGCGTGTGTGTGTGAGAGTGAGTGAGTTTGTGATTGTGTGTCTGTGTGTCTGTCTGTGTGTGTGTGTGTGTGTGTGTGTGTGTGTTTTAACACTTTAACTACATTCTCCTGATGAGACTTACAGACTTTTACTGAAGTATCAGTTTCACTGCAGTACTTTACTGGTAACAGAGTATTATTACAGTGTGATATTAGTACTTTTACTGCAGTAATCTGATTACTTCTTTGTACC
The DNA here is from genome assembly GCF_013103735.1 of Etheostoma cragini. Classification (NCBI taxonomy): domain Eukaryota; kingdom Metazoa; phylum Chordata; class Actinopteri; order Perciformes; family Percidae; genus Etheostoma; species Etheostoma cragini. Next base: position 54,032 of record NW_023269570.1, on the reverse strand, counting down.
TTTTTCTTCAGTTCCTCCACAGTCTTCTCGAGGTTCCACAGGTCTCCGCCGTCGCCCCCCTCCGGGCGGTGCCCGGCGGGCTGCAGGAGGCGCTGGTACTCCCGAGCTCCTTTAGAGAGGAGCAGAGAGGATGGGGGGGCCTGGTCCGCCGAGGGGGGCCACTCTCTGTCTCCTAGGAGACGCAAAGGTGCGTTAAGCAGAACAACGACACCAAACCGAGCGTCTCCCTCAGCGCAGGGACGCTGTGTCTCTAGTTGTGTACCTGTGTTGCTGTGTAGTTATGTATCTGTAGATGTGTGTCTGTACCTGTGTAGTTGTGTGTGTCTGTACCTGTGTACCTGTGTAGCTGTGTGTGTCTGTACCTGTGTACCTGTGTGTCTGTTGCTGTGTACCTGTGTACTGTGAAGTTGTTTACCTGTGTTTCTGAAGTTGTGTAGTTGTTTAGTTGTGAAGCTGTGTGTCTGTAGCTGTGTAGCTGTGTGTCTGTTGCTGTGTACCTGTGTAGTTGTGTGTCTGTAGCTGTGTAACTGTGTAGCTGTGTGTCTGTTGCTGTGTACCTGTGTAGCTGTGTTTGTGTAGTTGTTTACCTGTGTTTCTGTAGTTGTTTAGTTGTGATCCTGTGTAGCTGTGTCCCTTTGTAGCTGTGTCCCGGTGTAGTTGTTTACCTGTGTTTCTGTAGCTGTGTAGTTGTTTAGTTGTGTAGCTGTGTCCCTGTGTAGTTGTGTATCTGTGTGTCTGTAGCTGTGTACCTGTGTAGTTTTGTACCTGTGTGTCTGTAACTGTGTACCTGTGTCCCTGTGTAGCTGTGTACCTGTGTAGCTGTGTCCCTGTGTAGCTGTGTACCTGTTTGTCTGTAGCTGTGTAGCTGTGTACCTGTTTGTCTGTAGCTGTGTAGCTGTTTACCTGTTTGTTTGTAGCTGTGTAGCTGTGTACCTGTGTACCTGTCGAGCTGTGTACCTGTTTGTCTGTAGCTGTGTAGCTGTGTACCTGTTTGTCTGTAGCTGTGTAGCTGTGTACCTGTTTGTTTGTAGCTGTGTAGC
>NW_023269570.1:51629-52892 GCF_013103735.1 Etheostoma cragini | reverse complement strand
ACTAAAGTTACTACTGACGCATATAACTAGAAACTAAAGTTACTACTGACGCATATAACTAGGAACTAAAGTTATTACTGACGCAAGTGACTAGTAACTTTTTCTCTGTGATGTTTGTTCACTAGAGCCCGACCGATAAAGGCCGATACGATACAAATATTTGGTTATTTAAAAATCTGATATATCGGCCGACATACTGCGTACGTGTGTGTATGTCTGTGTGTGTGTGTGTGTGTGTGTGTGTGTGTGTGCCCTCTCGTGGACAGACTATGCAACACTAACGCTTTCTATTATTACGAACACACACACACACACACACACACGAACACACATGCACACACACACACGAACACATGCGCACACACAAAAACACACACAAGCATATTCCCACAGACACACACAGAAACACACACTCTAACAGGAACACCTGTCGTCTCCAGGTGTCGCTCCGGTCCCATCCAGCCAATCAGGAGCCTCCCTGCGGCGACCGGAGGAGACGCTGAGCTGAGGAGGGACGTGGGCGGAGTCAGAGGACATTGTGTTCGACCAATCAGAGGAAAGATCTCGGAGTTGAAACTTATTTTACTCAGTTTTCTTGGGAAAAAAACGACAAAAACATCCAAGAAAAAAAGTGTATTTACTATTTATGGCTGAAAAAAAAGTATTTTTGTGGTTTTCTGTGTCGGATAAAACCCCAAAATGACAAAAGTGTCTGAAAAGTGCCGTTAAATTCGGTGGGAGGAGTCAGACGCAGACCACCTGACCACCTGAGAGTGCTCTCGACCAATCAGAGGAAAGATCAGAGAGTTCAGGCCCTGGAGGTTCTGCTTTTTATTATATTTTTTAAAGATTTTTTTGGGGTTTTCCTGCTTTTATTTGACAGGACTAGGTGGGGGGTGTGGGGGGGGGGGCAGGAAATGGTCCCAGGTCGGATTCGAACCCTGGACCTCTGCGTTGTGTACACGTGCGCCCGTTCCCCCCCCCCCCCCCCCATCTCTCTCCCCTTTCATGTCTCTCCACTGTCACTAATAAAGGGAAAAGCCCCAAAAATAATCTTAAAAACACACAGACACACAGACACACACACGCACACACACTTACACACAAACACACACACACAATTATTAAACCCAACAAAGACACATTCACACAGACACACAAGAACACACACACACTTACCAGACCACACACAGACACACACACGCACACACACTTACACACAAACACACACACACAATTATTAAACCCAACAAAGACACATTC
>NW_023269570.1:50128-51529 GCF_013103735.1 Etheostoma cragini | reverse complement strand
TCTATATAAAGAGACTTCAGATACAGTATTAGGGACCACTAAAGTCTATATAAAGAGACTTCAGATCCAGTATTAGGGGACCACTAAGGTCCGACTGACCAGCAGCATCTTCTGATGGCGTTTCAGCTTCATGTCGATGTCGGTCTTGAAGCTGGTGAGGTTGTAGTGCAGCATTGCATGCTGGGAGTGGAGCCGGATCTCCAGCTGCCTCTGGACCTCCCTGACGTGCTCAAACGCCTCCTCCAGTCTGGCGTCCACCCTCTCGTCCGCCGCCTCGGCAAGGACTGGGGGGGTCGGGGGGGCGGTGGGGGGCGGCTCTGGCTCGGCCCTCACCCGGCTGGTCTTCAGCTGGGCCACGTCCCGGGCCAGGTCCCCTACCTGCCGGCTGAGGTGCTCCAGGGAGCGGTTGAAGCCCTGCAGCACCGGCTGCAGCTGGGACATCACCAGGGCCATCAGGTGGGGGGCAGGAAGACCGGCGGGGGGGTCTGGGTATGGGAGGAGGGTGTCTGGGTATGGGGGGGCGGTGTCTGGGTATGGGGGGGCGGTGTCTGGGTATGGGGGGGCAGCGTCTGGGTATGGGGGGGCAGCGTCTGGGTATTGGAGGAGGGTGTCTGGGTATGGGGGGGCAGCGTCTGGGTATGGGAGGAGGGTGTCTGGGTATGGGGGGGCAGCGTCTGGGTATGGGGGGGCGGTGTCTGGGTATGGGGGGGCGGTGTCTGGGTATGGGAGGAGGGTGTCTGGGTATGGGGGGGCAGCGTCTGGGTATGGGGGGGCGGTGTCAACTTCATCTACCTCTGAAATAAATTTAAACAAGAATTATTTGTGATATTATTTATTAAGTTGAATTCAACTAAATAATTAAAATTAAAGTAAATTAAATAAAATTAAATTTAAAAATTAAATAAAATTAAATTTAAAAATTAAATAAAAATAAATGTAGAAATTAAATTAAATTAAATTTAAAAATTAATTAAAATAATTCAAAATTAATTTCATTTTCTTTTTATTTAATTCATTTTATTAATCAACATATCTGTAAATGTGCCAGACGGCTAATTTTCAACTGTAGTCCTAATTACCCAGCATGCACGTCTTTATGCTCATGTCTGTGGGAGTGTGTGTGTGTGTGTCTGTGGGAGTGTGTGCGTGTGTTTGTGTGTGTGTGTGTGTGTGTGTTTGTCTCTGTGTGTGCGTTTGTGTGTGTGTGTGTATGTGTGTGTGCGTGTTTGTGTGTGTGTGTGTGTGAGTGTGTTTGTCTCTGTGTGTGTGTGTTTGTGTGTGTGTGTGTTTGTCTCTGTGTGCGTGTTTGTGTTCGTGTGTTTGTGTGTGTCTGTGTGTGTGTGTGTGTGTCTGTGTGTGTGTGTTTGTATGTGTGTGTGTGTGTGTGTGTGTGTGTGTGTG
>NW_023269570.1:48624-50028 GCF_013103735.1 Etheostoma cragini | reverse complement strand
GGGGGGTTACACATGCTTCAGTGGTCAGGGGTCAGCACATAGGCTAGTTAAGTCTGGATGAAGTGGATGTGGAAAAGTTCGTTCTTGGGTTGCAAGAAGAGAAGATCGGAGTATTTGGAGGAAGTTCTTACCTGTTTTATTCCATAGACTTTGTAACTTTTAAGACTTTTGTTAACCTGAACTCTATTTTATATCACATGTTTTTGTATAGAGCAGCATATCTCCAGCTCCATGTAAATAATCACTATACGCTAGTGGAGAAATGCTGCTCTATACACGCTGAAAGTAGTCATTATTTACATGGAGTCTGGTGGAGATATGCTGCTCTATACACGCTAAAAGTAGTGATTATTTACATGGAGTCTGGTGGAGATATGCTGCTCTATACACACTAAAAGTAGTGATTATTTACATGGAGTCTGGTGGAGATATGCTGCTCTATACACGCTAAAAGTAGTGATTATTTACATGGAGTCTGGTGGAGATATGCTGCTCTATACACACTAAAAGTAGTGATTATTTACATGGAGTCTGGTGGAGATATGCTGCTCTATACACGCTAAAAGTAGTGATTATTTACATGGAGTCTGGTGGAGATATGCTGCTCTATACACACTAAAAGTAGTGATTATTTACATGGAGTCTGGTGGAGATATGCTGCTCTATACACGCTAAAAGTAGTGATTATTTACATGGAGTCTGGTGGAGATATGCTGCTCTATACACGCTAAAAGTAGTGATTATTTACATGGAGTCTGGTGGAGATATGCTGCTCTATACATGCTAAAAGTAGTGATTATTTACGGTACCATACTGTTGAGTGTCTGTCCTGAATATGGGTCAGAATGATGCTGGACTGAGACCGCAGACACTTACTGTATATCAGTGTGTGAGAGCGTGTGTTAAACAAAACAATAATAAAACAAAATAAAATAAAAACTTAGTTGTTTTAAATGGCGCACCTTGTTCTCCCTCCTCTTGGAAGGATGTGTGTGTGTGTGTGTGTGTGTGTCTGTGTGTGTGTGTGTGTGTGTGTGTGTGTGTGTGTGTCTGTGTCTGTGTGTCTGTGTGTGTATATGTGTGTTAGTTCCTGTCCTGATGTCACAGCTCTCCACAGGAAATGACACAGTGGGTTTCTGAGTGAGACGATTGTGTTCTCATGAAGAAACAATGGATTTATATTTCAGTGTGTGTGTGTCTGTGTGTGTGCGTGTGTGTGTGTCTGTGTGTGTGTGTGTGTCTGTGTGTGTGTAATCTCACCAGATCCTGTTTCTGACTCATCAGTATTCTTTTGCTTCGTTTATTTTGGACTTTTAAAGAGGGGACGTTTCGTCCTCTGGCAGCTTTGGGAAAATATTGTCACACACACACACACACACACACACACACACACACACACACACA
>NW_023269570.1:45751-48524 GCF_013103735.1 Etheostoma cragini | reverse complement strand
CACAAAAAGACATACACATTGACAAACACACACGTACGCAGACTCTCACACACACACACACACACACACACACACACAAACACACACACACATAAAGGCACAGGCGCACACACAGGAGGTCGACCCCGTCACAACACCAAACACACCTGACATATGTCGCCCTCTGACCTCATCACACGCATGTTTATAGTCGGCTTTATTCACCACAGATATGTGTGTTTGTGTGTGTGTGTGTGTGTGCGTGTGCGTGTGCGTGTGCGTGTGCGTGTGTGTGTAGGAACTGGTGTGCGTTTGTGCAGAGGCGTGTGGTTACCACGGCGGCGGTGTGTGGATCAGAGAAGTACGTCATGAAGTCTCAGAGTCCGTGTCCGAGCGGGGCGCCCGACTGCCAGCTGCCCATGTGAGTACACAACAAGTACACAACAAGTACACATCACTACACAACTAGACAACAAGTACACAACAAGAACACAACAAGTACACATCACTACACAACTACACAACTAGTACACAACAATCACACAACAAGTACACATCAACTACACAAGTACACAACAACCACACAACAAGTACACATCAACTACACAACTACACAACAATCACACAAAATCTACACAACAATCATACAACATCTACACAACAATCACACAAAATCTACACAACAATCATACAACATCTACACAACAATCACACAAAATCTACACAACAATAACACAACTACACAACAAGTACACAACAAGTACACAACAACTACACAACAACTACACAACATTTACACAATAAGATACTTGGATACTGCAGTACAAGTACAAATACTCCGTTACCGCAAGAGATCCTGCTTTGAAAACTAACTAGTTAATATTAATAATTTTATGTGCCTCCTAAAAAGTAAATAACATAAAACTCCCTGTTACTTTCTTTGAATTATGTCACGTTTCCTGCATGTTTTTCACATTATTTACTCTAAATACCACAAAATAACGTCTCAAAACACCAAATACATATGTTTATAATATCCTTACAGTCAAAGACATAGGATTCAACAGGTAAAAACCTTGAAATATGTCCCATGAGTAGAATTATGTGGACAGGTATGTGTTTTCCAATGCTGGAAATGGCGGCCATTTTGAAAAAATGGCGGCCATCTTGGAAAATGGCGGCCATTTTGTAAAATCAAGTGGCTAAGGTTATTTTTCAAACTAACGGGTCCAGAGGGATGACCACACCAAAGCCTACTTCAGACGTTACAGAAGTCTCTCGTGTTTTTGCGTCTTTTCGTCTCCCTGTCCAGGTACAAGCTGTCCTCGCGGCCGCTGTACCGACAGAAGCAGCAGATCATCAGCGCTCTGCTGTGGCGCTGCTGTCCCGGACACGGGGGACACAACTGTGAGGACACGGGTGGGTCATAGACACTCTGATCGACTATGTGTACTAATATACTACTCTACTGTTGTCTCTCTACTGTTGTCTCTCTACTGTTGTCTCTCTACTGTTGTCTCTTTACTGCTGTCTCTCTACTGTTATCTCTCTACTGTTGTCTCTCTACATACTACTCTCTACTGATGTCTCTCTACTGTTGTCTCTCTACTGTTGTCTCTCTACTGATGTCTCTCTACTGATGTCTCTCTACTGTTGTCTCTCTACAGTTGTCTCTCTACTGCTGTCTCTCTACTGTTGTCTCTCTACTGTTGTCTCTATACTGTTGTCTCTCTACTATTGTCTCTCTACATAATACTCTACTGTTGTCTCTCTACTGTTGTCTCTCTACATACTACTCTCTACTGATGTCTCTCTACTGATGTCTCTCTACTGTTGTCTCTCTACTGTTGTCTCTCTACTGCTGTCTCTCTACTGATGTCTCTCTACTGATGTCTCTCTACTGCTGTCTCTCTACATACTACTCTCTACTGTTGTCTCTCTACATACTACTCTCTGCTGTTGTCTCTCTACGGTTGTCTCTATACTGTTGTCTCTCTACTGATGTCTCTCTACTGATGTCTCTCTACTGTTGTCTCTCTACTGATGTCTCTCTACTGCTGTCTCTCTCTACTGATGTCTCTCTACTGATGTCTCTCTACTGATGTCTCTCTACTGCTGTCTCTCTCTACTGATGTCTCTCTACTGTTGTCTCTCTACTGTTGTCTCTCTAGTGATGTCTCTCTACTGTTGTCTCTCTACTGTTGTCTCTACTGCTGTCTCTCTCTACTGATGTCTCTCTACTGATGTCTCTCTACTGTTGTCTCTCTACTGTTGTCTCTCTAGTGTTGTCTGTCTACTGCTGTCTCTCTACTGATGTCTCTCTACATACTAAATCCACATAAAAGCAGGTTTGTGTGTTGGTGTCTACGCTGAGGGACACAGACGAAGAGACAGTATTTAATGAGTCTCTTCCAGTCCAGTTTGGTTGATATAAAGCTCTAAAAAGGTTCCTACAGTCGTAGAAGTTAGCCAATCGATCAAAACAGATATCTTTCTGAGCAGTCGGTAAATCTGCCGGTCGGAAACCTTTCCAGTGGTGGGTTCGTCTGCTGTGAAACAGCTGATCGGCGTGGTTTCTACTTCCTGTTTGTGTCTCTCACAGCCTCCGACACACAGCTCGCCTCTGACAGCTTGGATCTGATTGGAGGATCTGGATCGGTGGAAACAGAGCTCCCTGTTCCAAGTACAACCTCAACACACACACACACACAGAGAGACACACACACACACACACACACACACACACACAGAGACACACACACACACAGAGACACACACACACACAGAGACACAC
>NW_023269570.1:44617-45651 GCF_013103735.1 Etheostoma cragini | reverse complement strand
TTGATGACTCTACATTAAACCTCCTGTGTCATCGGGCCGGCATTACATCACTTCCTGCGTCTCGTGTGTTTGGGGATCAACTCTCTCTCTGATTCCCACAATGCTCTCTGTTCCTCCCGCCCTCTGACCTCGCTTTGACCAGCCAGCATGACATCATCGTTGGTTTCCTTCCTGCACGCTCCTGAAAACCTCTGTGTGTGTGTGTCTGTTTACTAGTGTGAATGTGTACTAGCCTGTATGTGTGTGTGTGTGTGTGTGTGTGTGGTCCAGGTTTAGCTACATTTGTGGGGACCAAAAACTGTGAAAAAAGTATACTTATGGGGACCTGACAGCTTTGTGGGGACAAAATGCTGGTCCCCTTAACGTTAAAGGGCTTTTAGAGGACTAAGACTTGGTTTTAGGAGTAGGGTTAGAGTTAGGTTATGGTTAGGGTTAGGGTGAGGGTTAAGGTTAGGCATTTAGGTTTGATGGTTAAGGTTAGGGTTAGGGTGAGGGTTAAGGTTAGGCATTTAGGTTTGATGGTTAAGGTTAGGGTTAGGGTGAGGGTTAAGGTTAGGCATTTAGGTTTGATGGTTATGGTTAGGGTTAGGGTGAGGGTTAATGTTAGGCATTTAGGTTTGATGGTTAAGGTTAGGGTTAGGGGCTAGGGAATGCATTATGTCAATGACTGGTCCCCACAAAGATAGACAGACACGATTGTGTGTACTAGCCTGTGTGTGTGTGTGTTTGTGTACGAGTGTGTATGTGTACTAGCCTGTGTGTGTGTGTGTGTGTGTTTGTGTACGAGTGTGTATGTGTACTAGCCTGTGTTTGCCTGTGTGTGTCCTGAAAACCTCTTTCTTTGGTGCTCATGCAGCTTATTTAAGTGAAAAAAATCACAAAAATGGCGACTACGAGTCTGTGAAAATGCGACGTGGACTTGCTGCTAAAGTCCGTACTTCAGGTCTGAGAATCAGAGAAACCTTCAGGGGGATTTAGTGTGAACTCACCATGAAGGAGGCGTTCCTGCTCCCGGTCCCGGTGCAGGGCGGGGG
>NW_023269570.1:42644-44517 GCF_013103735.1 Etheostoma cragini | reverse complement strand
AGAGAGAGAGAGAGAGAGAGAGAGAGAGAGAGAGAGGAGGAGGGCAGACATCCTTTATCTTCTGAAGTAACTCAGATCTTTTATTCTAACTCTGGTGTTTTTGGACATTTTTCTCCCTTTTTCAGACTTATAATTAGTTTTCTACTTTCTGGAGTCCATGGTCAATAACTCTCATTTATATAGAATTATTCCTAAAATTAGAGATAAAAAAGGAGAATGATGAATTATTCTGACTAATAGTTACTAACTATTAAAAGTAGTAGTTTTATGGTAATTTGGTAAAAAATAAACTCATACCAGGCGTCTCATCCTGCTCTCTTGGAAGGAACATGCTCCCCCGAGCTTTACAAGGTGGATTAGAGATGTCATGTATTTCCTAAAGCTCGAAAAGATCAGATACACCCTTAAAGGCTCCCTGCACACATTCAGGAAGGTCTGGGCCCCCTTTTTGGAGTACTATGAGAGCTTGCAAACACCATTAATTATGGATGACTAAGGTGTTATTATGAGACCGAAGCGGCAGCAGCCCCCCCTCCCCCCCTTTTATTTTTTTTAATTTTTTAATTTTTTAATTTTTATTTTTTTATTTTTTTTATTTTTTTTATTTTTTTTTTAAATTTAATTTTTAATTCATTTCTTTCATTTTATTCTTTAAGTATTTTATTTCACTTGTCTTGTTTACTGAGATATCCTACTTTTACTATGATTGTCACTTGGACAATCATTGTTGATCTGGACCTATAGGGACAAACGGGGATGGATGGGTGGGTGGGTTGAGGTGTGGGGTACTTTTCATGTTGGTTAATTTCTGCATAACACAGCCATATATTGTTTTTCACATATTTGGTCCATTATGTGCTGTAGAAAATGCTACATTGTTTATGGAAAATCAATAAAAACTGTTAAACAAAAAAAATAAAAAAAATAAACTCATATTTCAGATATAGACATTTATTAAAGGAGGACAACAGGAAGTTAATATTAATTATATATTATTATATATAATAAATATTAACTTCCTTCTCTCCTGTGGAAGGATGAGAACAGGAAATCCTCCATCTGAGAAATTACCTCCTTCCTTTCTGAGTGTGTGTGTGTGTGTGTGTGTGTGTGTGTGTGTGTGTGTGTGTGCGTACGTGTGTGTGTGTGTGTGTGTACGTGTGTGTGTGTGTGTGTGTGTGTGTGTGTGTGTACGTGTGTGTGAGTGTGTGTGTGTGTGTGTGTGTACGTGTGTGTGAAAAGTGTGTGTGCGTGCGTGCGTGCGTGAGTGTGTGTGTACGTGTGTGTGTGTGTGTGTGTGTGTGTGCGTACGTGTGTGTGCGCTTGTTGTGTGTGTGTGTGTGTGTGTGTGTACGTGTGTGTGTGTGTACGTGTGTATGTGTGTGTGCGCTTGTGTTGTGTGTGTGTGTGTATGTGTTGTTTTATTTACACATATATATATAATTACTCTACCAGAGTTTTTTGGCGCCATTTTGTCACTTTTTTGATAATTTTGTAAAATCTTTTTATTTTGAGTTTCTTGTTTTTGTTTTCGACATTTCTGTCAATTTCTTTTATTTTAAAAAGTTCTTGCTGCAGTTTGTTCTATAATATATATTTTTTCATGGTGTTGTCGGGTTATTTTTGAAGGTTTTTTATTGCAATTTTCTAATTTTTCTGTGTAATTCTTTGACAGTGTGACACTTTTTTGGACATTTTAGTAGTTTTTCTGACTTCTGACTTCTCTCTGCTTTTTTTCTTACTTTTTAGTATTTTTTAGTTTTTATTTACTTTTAATAATAATACTTTTATTATTAATATTATTGTTAATATAAAACGATGATGAATCATCACATCTTAACTTCTGGATCCTTCTATGCTTTCTCTTTCTCTG
>NW_023269570.1:25224-42488 GCF_013103735.1 Etheostoma cragini | reverse complement strand
CCCCCTCTGCCAATGGAAAAGTCCACCCCCCCCAACAGGAAACGTCAGCGTCTCGCCCTCCTCTCTCCTCTTCCTCCTTTCTATTCTTCCTCCTATTTTACTCTTCCTTCTCTATACTCTTCCTTCACTTAAAAGACACGTAATGACTCTTAGAAGACACATAATATATCTTAGAAGACACCTAATGTCTCTTAAAAGACACATAATGTATCTTAGAAGACACATAATGTATCTTAGAAGACACGTAATGATTCTTAGAAGACACATAATGTATCTTAAAAGACACATAATGTATCTTAAAAGACACATAATGACTCTTTAAGACACAATGTCTCTTAAAAGACACAATGTCTCTTAAAAGACACAATGTCTCTTAAAAGACAACTACTACCTCTTAAAAGACAACTTCTACCTCTTAAAAGACACATAATATATCTTAGAAGACACGTAATGTCTCTTACAAGACAACTAATACCTCTTAAAAGACACATGATATCTCTTAGAAGACACACAAAGTCTCTTAGAAGAAACATAATGTCTCTTACAAGACACATAATGTCTCTTAGAAGACTCGCCCTCTGCCACGCCTCACCTCCAAAACAGGGAGTAGATTATTGTCCGTCCTGACTGGAGACTGCAGAGGACACAACATCTGACAACTTCTCCAGCTCGGCTCGCTGCGTTCAACAGGTACAGTCATGAAATCAAATTAAATTAAATTAAATTAAATTAAACCATTTATCTTTAACTCATCCATTCAAAAGTCCTTATGTGTCTTCTAAGAGACATTATGTGTCTTTTAAGAGACATTGCGTCTTTAAGAGACATTAGGTGTCTTTTAAGAGTCATTATGTGTCTTTTAAAAGTAATTCGGTGTCTTCTATAAGTCCTTCAGTGTCTTCTATGAGTAATTTGGTGTCTTTTAAGAGTCATTAGGTGTTTTTTAAGAGACATTGTGTCTTTTAAGAGTCATTAGGTGTTTTTTAAGAGACATTGTGACTTTTAAGAGTCATTAGGTGTTTTTTAAGAGACATTGTGACTTTTAAGAGTCATTAGGTGTTTTTTAAGAGACATTGTGTCTTTTAAGAGTCATTAGGTGTCTTTTAAGACGCATAATGTGTCTTTTAAGAGTCATTTGGTGTCTTTTAAGACATATAATGTGTCTTTTAAGTCATTTGGTGTCTTTTAAGAGTCATTTGGTGTCTTTTAATAGTCATTTCGTGTCTTCTATGAGTTATTATGTCTTTTAAGAGTTATTATGTGTCTTTTGAAAGTAACATTGTGTCTTTTAAGTGATTTTATGTTTTTAATGGTAATTTTGAGTCTTTTTATGATTATTTATTGTCTAACATGAGGGATAAACAGGACTGAAAGAACTACGATCAGACAGAAAGTAAAATGCAAACTGTAACAATCACACAGCTGTTAATAATATTTAATTTGGGAGAATCATAAACACGTGATTGAGTAAAATAAAAAGTTAGATATTTTAAATCAAATTAAACAGGGTGAATGAAAAACGTAAAGACGCAGAGATTCACGTTTAATAACATCATTACTTAAGAAAGATTTCTTCTTTTTATTGGTCTTATTATTGTGTCTTTTGTTCTTAGTTAACGTGAATTTAATGAGGATTATTTCTTGGGAAGTTGTTTTGTTTTCCAGGAAACGATGAGACACCAGATATGCAAAAGCCTTTGTTGTGATCATTTTTTTAATGACGCCTTCAGGCTCTTCTCATTAACTACATTCATCTCTGAAAAGTATAGCATCGTACTTTCTATTCCATGTATTAATACTACGTGTTGCATGCACACGTTATTACAGATAGAAAAATCAATTTAGATGTACATTTTCCAGTGACAGCAGCTCTGTAGTTTCCTACCTATAGAGTAGTGCGATGTCTATTTGTAGTTTCTCTTCCTGTTTCAATTACCCACCATGCACCATGGCTCTATATATATTATTATTATTATCTGTATTTATATTTTTCCATTAGGAGTACTTATACTTTTTCAATATTACTTAGCACTGTATTCCCATACATAACACATGAAAAACAGTGCTTAACTGAGACATCCCACTAGTTTGTCATTCATTTCACCGATGTGCTGCAATGGCAGCAATGACTGTTATTGCCCATACTTATTATTATCATTCCACCAGATTTTTGTCCCGCTACTAGTCCCGGAGCGTTGCCAACACGCGCACACACAATACATCGAAACGTGTGTTATCATCGGGAATGGTGTGCTATGACTTTTCAACGAGATTTGCCGCACGGTTTTCATGAAATCAGCAAAAAACGTCGAAAAACTTCTCATTGATTTGAATGGGAAATGTTTGGGAAATCGCTCAACATCGCTCCAAACCCCCCCTCTTTGGGGCCATGCTGTTTCTCCGTACTTTAACGTAGAAACATGATTAAAGGTTTAAACCAAAGACAAGACTTTGGTGTTTATTGGGCTGAATGGGCGTTCAGATATCAAGCACTGTTTCTCCAGAATCCCGGTCTACGTATCGTCCCGTTTTCAGACGTCTCAGATGTTCCAATGTGTGTGTATGTGGTGGATGGTGAGAGTTAGAGAGGAGCATATAGAGGGGGGGGGGGGCTGTGGTACGGATCTCTGGAAGTTTCTCAAACAAATGTCTCTCTCTCCTCCAGTTTTAACTCTTCAGACTTCATAGTTGGTCAAAATGTAGGGAATCTTGTTCCGGTCACAGACATGTAACTATGGAGTCTATCGGACTTAAATTGATGACTGTGATCTACCAACTGTTGATAGAAACTATGAAAAAAGCATGCAGCTGGAGTACAATTGACTGATTTTTTCCCACAAACTAATTGTTCTCTCTCCTCCAGTTTTAACTCTTCAGACATCATAGTGGGGTAAAATGATGGAAATCTTGTGCCGATCGCAGACATGTAACTCTTGAGTCTATCGGTCTAAAACTTTTTGCGCTAGGCTCACCAACTGCAGATATAAAACATTGAAAGACAGAATCTGGCCCGTACTCTGAGGAAATCACCATAGCAACAGGTTCTGTTACTGAGAGGACAGAGAGAGGGGCTGCAGCATGATTATCATTATCATTCCGCCAGGTTTTCGTCCCGCTACTAGTCCCGGAGCGTTGCCAACACACGCACAAACAATACATCGAAACGTGTGTTATCATCGGGAATGGTGTGCTATGACTTTTCAACGAGATTTGCCGCACGGTTTTCACGAAATCGGCAAAAAACGGCGAAAAACTTCTCATTGACTTGAATGAGAAATGTTCGGGAAATCCCTCAACATCGCTCCAAACCCCCCCCTCTTTGGGACCGTGCTGTACCGCCATACTTTATTGTAGAAACATAGTTAAAGGTTTAAACCAAAGACAAGACTTTGGTGTTTATTGGGCTGAATGGGCGTTCAGATATCAAGCACGGTTTCTCCAGAATCACAGTTTACGTATTGTCCCGTTTTCAGACGTCTCAGATATTCCAATGTGTGTGTATGTGGCGGAATGTTGAGGCTAGAGTGGAGGACAGAGTGGGGAGCTTCAAAAAATCATCTTGGTTCTCTCTCTATAACTTGCTCCAATGCCAACAATTCTATCTTGTCATGGACAATTTGTACATCAAAACGCAGGTATTCTTGACTCTGCAAAACGCAGAGCGAACCCCCTATTTAAATTACTGATATGTCCACATTTTTTAGATAAGATAATTAGATAATTTGTTTATTAGTCCCCAATGGGGAAATTACTGCACTACACTCTGTGTACACACTTTTTGTTAGTACTCACACGCAGGCCTGAAATACACACACATGCTCAGGACCTATACATGCACTATACATGGAGAGATGTCAGAGTGAGTGGGCTGCCAGCTGAACCAGCGCCCTGAGCGGTCGGGGGGGTACGGTGCCTTGCTCAAGAGCACCTGGCAGTGCCCAGGAGGTGAACTGGCATCTCTCCAGCCACCAATCCACGCTCCCAACTTTTTGGGTCCATACGGGGATTTGAACCAGTGACCCTCCGGTTCCCAACCCAACTCCCTATGGACTGAGCTACTGCCACCCCCCAAAGACACACACAAACACATAATGTCTCTTAGAAGACACGCCCTTGTCCACGCCTCTCCTACCAAACAGGAAGTAGATTATCGTCTGTCCTGACTGGAGACTGCTGAGGACACAACGTCTGACAACTCCTCCAGCTCGGCGTTCAACAGGTACAGTCATTAAATTAAATTAAATCATTTATCTTTGAATCATTTTAATATGAAGAGAGATTATTCTGGTTGAAACGAACTCATCTTTATGTTTTTGTTCCTTACTTTGCTGTATTTAAAGGTTTTTCTCTTTTTAACGTGTTTTAGTTGCATTGTTTGTTGTTTCCTGCGGTTTACCCCCCCCCCCCCCCCCCACTACTCATAAAATACTCAAATTGACCTTAAAAGACTAATGATGACCTTAAATTACTTACAATGACTCTTAAAATAATCAAAATTACTTTTAAAAGACTCAAAATGACTCTTAAAAAGATTCAAAATGATTCTTAAAAAGACTCAAAATGACCTTGAAAAGAATCAAAATGACTCTTAAAAAGACTCAAACCGACCCAAAAAAGACTCAAAATAAAATAAATAATCAAATGAAACTGGGTAAAGGAAGAACATAATGGCTCAGAGATGCACATTTAATTAGAACATCCATGTAAAGAAAGATTCCCTTTTTCATTTCTTCTTCTTTTTATTTGTCTTATTGTGTCTTTTGTTCTGAGCTCACATGAATTTAATGAGTTATTTCACGGGAAGTTGTTTTGTTTCCCAGGAAAAGATGACACACCAGATATGCAAAAGCTTTTGTTGTGATAATTTGGTTTTAAAGAGCACTTCCGGCTGTTCTCATTAACTATTCCTACATTCATCTCTGTACTTTCTGTTCCATGTACCCGTACTACGTGTTACATGCAGATAATATTGCGTGTATTATTTGCCAATAATACAGATTGCAAATTCAATGTAAATGTACATTTTGTACTCTGTATTTTCCTACCTACAGAGTGCTATTTGTAGTTTCTCTTTCTGTTTCAATTACCCACCATGCACCATGGCTCTATGTATATTATTATTATTATCTGTATTGATATTTTTCCATTACGAGTACTTATACTTTTTCAATATTATTTAGCACTGTGTTCCCATACATAACACATAAAAAACAGTGCTTAACTGAGACATCCCACTAGTTTGTCATTCATTGCACCAATGTGCTGCAATGGCAGCAATGACTATTATTGCCCATACTTATTATTGTTATTCCGTCAGGTTTCCGTCCCGCTACTAGTCCCGGAGCGTTGCCAACACGCACACACACATACATCAAAACGTGTGTACTGATCGGGAATGGTGTGCTATGACTTTTCAACGAGATTTGCCACGCGGTTTTCCCAAAAACGGCAAAAAACTTCTCATAGACTTAAATGGGAAATGTTCAGGAAATCGCTCAACATCGCTCAAACCCCCCCTCTTTGGAGCCGTGTTGTCTCACCATACTTTAACGTAGAAACATACAGTGAGGAAAATTAAGTATTTGAACACCCTGCTATTTTGTCCACAGTGGACATGCACCTACAATGACATTTTCAGACCCTCATGATTTCTAAGTGGGAGAACTTGCAAAATAGCAGGGTGTTCAAATACTGATTTTCTTCACTGTAGGTCCCTGAAACATGTTTCTGATTTTTTTTTGAGGAGAAATCCGACGTGCAGCTGCTGAATCCGTCTTCATCACACACACACACACACACAGATTAAAATATTTTCCTCAGATTTTCAGAGGTTCTCATCTCGCTTGTCCAACTCCTTGCTTCCGGGTTAGCTCTCCACTAATCGCCACTGTCGCACTGTTGCTTGCTCTGGAGGAAACTACTAGAACTGTTGGGTCCTTGTAAATTCTGGAGTGTGGACTATCTGTATAGTGTCTTGAGATATCTCTTGTTATGAATTATTTGAGTCTGGATGACGGCAGTGCCCGCCTTCTGACCGAGCATGTCAGGTAAGCCGCCGCACACTGTGTAAACAAATATTTCCAAAGATCTCAACTCAACCAGAGTTCTTAGAAAGAGATCTCCGTGTGAACAGGGCCTATAAAACAAAAAATCTGCTTAAATAAGGTCCCTGGAATATTGTCATGCTGAAATGTGGATTTATTCCAAAATGTTTTGATTCCAAATGTCCCTTTTTATGATCTAATCTCCTTACCTACAGGTTACCCTCTGAAAACATGAGCACTTCAGAGAATGACAGCATCTTCACCACCAGGGCCCCCTTTTCAACATTTGTGCCCTCCATTACACCTTTAGGCTTCAAACCCTTTGATTCCACCACCATCTTCCTAGATTCCCATGAACTCACCACCATCCTCCCAGGCTCCAGTGATTACACCAACAGCACCTTCTCCAGTAATTACACCAATCGCAACTTGGGCTACTCTGATGACACTAAAGCTGGATTCATCTCAGATGTGGTGACGTACATCATCATCTGCATCGGCCTTCCTCTGACCCTCGTCGCCATCTACGCTCTCTACTCTGAGGTGTGGACATTAGGAATGACATGTATTTATTAACTGTGTGTGTCTCTGTGTGTATGTCCTCCTCTTGTCCGTGGGGTCACTTCCATGTGCACTTTGTAGCCCCATCTGAAGTAGAAGAAACAAACAGTTAGGAAGTAAAGTAACGTCTGATTTGAACCAAAACAACATCATATGTAAGGATATTTTAGCAGGATAGTAAATGCTAGTCAGGGTTAGCATTGATGAGCATTTGGGTTGCCTAGTGTGTGAGAATGGTCATGTGATACGTGTTGTCAGACGTGATAATATCCACGGAGATTAGGTCTGCTGCTGGAGATACAACTATTGTGTGCATGGAGATCTTTGAGAAGGAGCTACACATGTACTCCAGGTTGTAGCCCCATACCTGATCTTTCCCTAACTCTAAGTGGTTTCACCCTGCATGTTGAAAGATTACACGGCATGGGGGCTAACCGAGGGTCAGTATTTGAGGAGTTTTTGCGTATGAGAATGTGTTTCTGACAGCTCAAAAGAGTTTGATGAGAAATATGAAAGATAAAGCCGGCTGAGCAGACAGTTGAGATTTCCTCTGATTTGTTTCCTGCAGGTACGCAATGACCACGTCGTTCCCATCTACGTCATCAACCTTCTGGTCTCTGACCTCATCCAGCTCTGCTGCATGATCTGTGATGTGATCTGTGATGCGGTAAAACCTTGCAGCCTGATGACATACATTATCTATATTAGTATTTACGACTACAGTATGATGACCAGTGTTGGCTTCATGATGTGCATCGCCCTGGAAAGGTACCGGTCTCATATATAAGGAATTGTTGTGCATCCATTTTCGTACTACATCACACAAACCTGTTGATGAGAACACGTTGGTCCAGCATGTGGAGCTCCTTCTGTGTCTGACTGTAGTGTTGATGTTGTATTTCAGGTACCTGCTGATCGTCTTCCCCCTGTGGTACCACTGCAGACGAACCATCCGGTCCACCGTGGTGATCTGTGCCGTTGCCTGGGCCTTTCCTTCTCTCTACCTTTTCACTTTATTTTTTGCTGATAATCTCAATGTCCGCCAAATCTTCGCTGTTGTCTTCCTGCTCCTTCCCCTCCCACTGCTCTTGTTCTTCTGCTGTGCGACTCTCAAAGCCCTGTCTGCCTCCGTCTCCATCCTGCCTGACGAAAAACGACGAATTGTAGGAACTTTGGTCGTGGTGCTGCCAGTTCACATGCTGCTTTTCCTGCCCCACATCATTTTGATACTGGTAGAGGGATTCATTAAAGACCAATCACAAAATGAAACTCTTGCCTATGTGTTTTGGTTGTGTGTTGAGCTGAATCCTCTCGCAGACCTGGTTCTGTATATCTTCATGAAGAAAGGGGCCCTAGACAAGATCTTGTCCTCTATGCGTTGCTGCAGAGTGGAAGACAGAGGTCTCAGGAGTCTGGAAAACAACGGTGTGAACTAGAAAAATGGACCCAGGCTACATCCACCCTGCTACCGTTTAGTTTGTTAGTGGAGACAAATTTATTTATTTGGAGACAAAAACCTCAAAGACCTCTATGCACCCTCTAGTCTTATCTCCAGCAGCAGACCTAATCTCCGCGCATGTTATCACGTCTGACAACACGTATCACATGACCATTCACACACACAGGGCAACCCGAAGGCTCATCAATGCTAACCCCGGCTAGCATATGCTATCATGCTAAGATATCCTTATAGAAAACGTTGTTTTGGTTCAAATCAGACGTTACTTTACTTCCTGACTGTTGGGTTCTTGCTTCTTGTCTTTTCTGCATCGACTGTTGGCTCTGCTGCTTCTTCTACTTCTGCTTGTAGTTCTGTTCTCTTTGTAGATTTCAGATACATCTACCAACCCTGATAGGACTGGCTCAGGTTTGCCTTGCACCAGTTCTTAATTATCTGCTATGCCCTACAGTCTCCTGCTACGCCCTGCTAACTCTGCAGTGTCTTGCTACGTCCTGCATACCCTACAGTGCCCTGCTACGCCCTGCATACCCCACAGTCTCCCGCTACGCCTGGCATACCCTGCAGTGTCCTGCTATGTCCCACAGGGATCAGTGATTTCTTTTCTTCCAAAAACATGGCCTTCATGTTGCTCACGCAGACATGGCAGCTGTAGTTGGAACATTATCACCTGAAGGAGCTCCGTTCTGTGAATGGGACGTAGATCAGCCCACCGAGACTCATGGGCCGAGGTGGAGGTCTCGCTGTGGTTTTTAAAAAACAATTGATCTGCCACATACTCTTCTCCTGAACTACAGACTACTAAAGTTGGTCCTTCAAATACATTTTACTGTATTTCAGGGCCAGTGGCCTCTTTTCTTACTGATTTTCTGATTTCTTATGATTCATTATTAAGCTAAACAGAGTGACGATTGTTGATTTTAATATTCATGCTTCTGAATGTGAAAATATCACTGAATCTATAAATTGTACTCAGCATGTCTCTGGTCCTACACACAGCAAAAAATACATGCTTCATCTTGTTTTTTCTTATGGTATAAACATACTTATATTACAATGTAATAATTTAAAAATGTATTTGTTAGTGATCACAGATTCATCTTCTGGGATCTTGTTTGTAACGAGGCTCCTCTGCCAGCTCACGTTTGATTAACCAGCTCACGTTGAAAAAAGTCCAGCCACACTCAACTTAAACTCGGTTTTTATGTCGGACGACATGGACGCTCGTACGGAGGTGTTTAACGATCTCTGCACCCTGCTGCTGGACAACGTGGCGTCTCCTAACATCAGAGAAACTCCCTCTGTCAATACCTCCTCGTGGATGAATGATGCCATTTGCAGCTTTTTGGAGAATTGAGCGTCCATCGCCTGCATCTTAAAGAGCTGTCAATAAACCTAAATTAAATGATCAAGGATTCTAGAGACTCTTATTTCACTAATCTGATATCTTACTAAAGAACAATCCTAAAGCTCTGTTTGACACTCTCAACAACATTGGTGTCCCTGCTGAATGTGTCCCTGTGTTTTCAAATGTTGACTGCATCCACTTTCTGTCTCATTTTGAGGACAAGGTTAGAGATGTCCAGGCAAGCGTTGTACCATCAGCAAACTCACATATAGCTTCTCATCAGAGACCTTCAATACTGGACTCCTTCTGCCCCATGTCCCTGAACGGCATCATTTAGCTGGTGGGCTCGATAAAACCCTCCCAAAGCCCTGTTGATACTGTCCCCACGTCTTTGCTTTTAGAAACCATACATCTACTTGGCCCATGTTTGGTTTCAATTTTAAATGTATTTCTTCAGCTGGGCCGGGTCCCCGGCTGTTTTAAGCATGCTCTTGTTCAGCCAATCTTGAAAAAAAAGAACAATCTAGATGCAGTGTTATGGTTTTGGTTAAGATTATTATTCCCTTTTTTGCCTCCTTGTGTTTGTTTCATAGTTTTCTCCTGGTCTTGTGTCGGTGGCCCTGTCTTGTGTTGCCTGGTAAGTGTCTGTTCTTCTTCCTGTTTTTATTTTGGTAGTCTGGTTTCCTGCTCTGTCTCGTCTTGCCCAGCTTTGCTTTTTGTCGGCCTGACTGTCTTGCCCAGAGCAATCCGGAGAACAAGTCTCTCGAAGCACTTCATGATTACCGGGATGAGGGCCACAGGACGGTAATCATTTAGGCTGGTGTTGGCAGACTTCTTCGGCACTGGGATGATTGTGGCTGATTTTAGGCAGGGGGGGATGACTGCCTGGGCCAGGAAGAGGTTGAAGATCCTAGCAAAGATGAGGGCGAGCTGGTGAGCGCTTGCCCTGAGCACCTTGCCAGGAACTCCATCTGGGCCAGCAGCCTTCCTTGGGTTCACTGCCAGGAGTACTTGTCCAACGTCGTGCTCCTTTACGGTGAGAGGGGAGATGCACCTCCTCTTCTCAAGGTTGTGCGTCTTGTGGCTTAACAAATGCTTTGCTGCACCTCGGTTGTAACGAGTGGTTATTTCAGCCGAAGTTGCTCACATTTTACTCTGTAGCTTGTTGCTAAGTCTAACATTAAGCTCGTTAGCTTGTAGCACGGCAGGAATGTTGTAGTGGATGAAGATTAACTTTATTTTTACCTGCTAACTCACCCTCACGATAAGCAATGGTGTTTCGATACCTACATTTAGTAAGCCTAAATGATTTTTGTCTATCACAATTAAATGTAGCCATGGTGAAACCACTTAACCAAATAAAATCTAATGAGAGGACTGCTCACAACATTAGCATTTAGCCTGTTGTGTCGGCTGTTTTGCAAACCGAAGGTATTTAAAAAATTTGGGAATTGCCAAGCAATGTCAAGCCCCAGCAGCTGTGGTCACTTCCAGCATGTGATAAGACAAAAAAATCCAATGAAAACTCCTCATGGCTTTCTGGAACCATGATGGGCAATGCTTCTCCTACATTCTGTCTGTAAATCATCTTTCCAGAGCAACATGTTAGGAGTATATGGCTTAGTTACATTTTTCTAGAATTTTAAAACAGGCCCACCAAATTATGAACGGCATGGTTTCTTGTCATGAAAGACTCTTTCTTTATGTCAGGATGAATTCTGGTTTGGAATAGAACTATTTAAAAAGAAAAAGTATTTACATGTTCTTGTTGTTAGTATGTCATCGCTGGACATTCATGATGACATAGATGAAGATGACTTCAATCCCATTCAAAACTATGTGTAAGTAGTATTTATACATTTTTAATCTGAGAGGTGTGTTGAGTGTAATTGACTAATAATTTCAGCCCTCTACATAGCATTGACTGGGCTGAGGACGAAACATGGGCTCCACATGAGGATAATAATATAATAATAATAATAATCATGTCATCACAACAACAACAACACAAGTTTTATGCATATGTCCAATAAATACTTGTTGTTCCAATCCGAGGGTAAGTAGAAGTAGTAGAAGTAGTATTTTGCATCTGTATTTGCATCTCCGTGTGTTATTATCAAGGTGTTCACACGGCGACGAGTCCAAACAGCTACAGGAAGATATGACCACAGACCACAACATGACCACAGACCACAACATGACCACAGAGAAACAGAAAACAAGTAAAAATGGCGACCTTTAACATGTGTTCACCTAGGGCCGCGTCCGCTGAGCCATCCCTTAAAAGACACCTAACGACTCTTAAAAGACGCATAATGTCTCTTAAAAGACACCTATTGACTCTTAAAAGACACATAATTACTCTTAAACAACACAATGTCTCTTAGAAGACATATAGTGTCTCTAAAAAAACACATAATGTCTCTTAAAAGACGCATAATGTCTCTTAACAGACACATAATGTCTCTTAAAATACATCTAATGACTCTTAAAAGACACATAATGTCTCTTAGAAGACACATAATGTCTCTTAAAATACATTTAATGACTCTTAAAAGACACATAATGTCTCTTTAAAGACGCATAATGTCTCTTAACAGACACATAATGTCTCTTAAAATACATCTAATGACTCTTAAAAGACACATAATGTCTCTTAGAAGACACATAATGTCTCTTAAAAGACACAATGTCACTTAAAAGACACCTTACGTCTCTTAAAAGACACAAAATAACGCTTAAAAGACACATGACGTCTCAAAAGACACATAATGTGTCTTAAAAGACCCCTAATGGTTCTTAAAAGACACATTATGACTCTTAAAAGACACATAATGTCTTTTAGAAGACACATAATGTCTCTTAAAAGACACAATGTCTTTTAAAAGACACCTTATGTCTCTTAAAAGACACATGATAACTCTTAAAAGACACATTACATCTCTTAAAAGACTCATAATGTGTCTTAAAATACCCCTAATGTCTCTTAAAAGACACATAATGACTCTTAGAAAACACATAATCTCTCTTAGAAGACACGCCATTGTCCCCGCCTCTCCTTCCAAACAGGAAGTAGATTATTGTCCGTCCTGACTGGAGACTGCAGAGGACACAACATCTGACAACTCCTCCAGCTCGGCGCGCAGCGTTCAACAGGTACAGTCATGAAATTAAATTAAATTAAATCAATTATTTTTAAATCATTTATCTTTTAATCATTTATCTTTAAATCATTTCTTTAAATAATTTATCTTTAAATCGTTTATTTTTGAATCATTTATCATTAGCTCATTTATCTTTAACTCATTTTCTTATGAAGAGAGATTATTCTGGTTGAAAGGAACTCATCTTTATGTTTTTGTTCCTTATTTTGTTGTTTTTTTAAAGGTTTTTGTCTCTTTATAAATTGTTTTTGTGACATTGTTTGTTGTTTTCTGCGGTTTACCCCCCCCCCCCCCCCCCCCCCACCCCCCCCACTACTCATAAAATACTCAAAATGACCTTAAAAGACTAATGATGACCTTAAATGACTTACAATGACTCTTAAAATACTCAAAATTACCTTAAGGGCCCTCAAAATGACTCTTAAAAAGACTCAAACTGACCTAAAAAGACTCAATTAGAACATCCACATAAAAAAGCTTCCCTTTTTCAGACATTTCTTACACAAATTCTTATTTTATTTGTATTATTGTGTCTTTTGTTCTGAGTTAACATGAATTTAACGAGTTATTTCTGGGGATGTTGTTTTGTTTTCAGGAAACAATGACACACGAGATATGCAAAAGCCTTTGTTGTGATCATTTGTTTTTAATGACGCCTTCAGGCTCTTCTCATTAACTATTCATACAGACATACATACATACTATACATTCATCTCTGTACTTTCTATTCCATGTACCCGTACTACGTGTTACATGCACATAATATTGCGTGTTTTGCCGTTATAACAGACAGCAAAATCAAGATTAAAAAAAATCATCTTGGTTCTCTCTTTATAACTTGCTCCCACGCCAACAATTCTAACTTGTCACGGCCAATTGATACATCAAAACGTAGGTATTCTAGTCTAGTTTCAGCTAATGTGCAATATGATGAGATATGAATTATACTTTTTACTCATCGATCTTTCAAATGAAAAGAGTTCCAAATCTCCCTCCATTTACTGCCATGTTACACATCGTCCACATTTCTGAGCAAAACGCAGAGCAAAGCACTTTTTTAAATCGCTGATACGCCCACATTTTAAAGTTTATCTACATAAATATTACATCAAGATGTCCATAAAGGCCTTTTAGTCCCCACATTATATTTTATTGATACCTCGTATCCTTTTGATGATATGATCATTTGTTTGAGAGCTTGTTCAGTGTCTGAATAGCTGGTGACACAGCTGACAGGTACAGCAGGTGCTCCAGTTGTTAACTGATCACAGATCAAGGAGATGACATCACAGAGATCAAAGGCTTCCTAGCTGTGTTTACAAACACGCCCACTGATAGTTTGCATCCATTAGCAACTATTTCAGTCTTTGTCTCTGTCAATTGCTTTGCTGTTGTCTCCACGACTCATTTCAAAACAGACAGTGAAAAAAACAAATTGAGCTGTGTGTCCCTGTGTGTTTAACAAGTATAGTGTGTGTGTGTGTGTGTGTTTGTGTGTGTGTGTGTGTGGGAGTGCGTGTGTGTGTACGTGCGTGCATGCTAGGAATGCACACCCACGCATATCTATTATTATTATCATGCATCAAAGTTTCCTGAAACATTTTCATGCTAACATGTGGATTTCTTCTGTAACCTGCAGGTTTCTCTCTGAAGAATGGACGTCAACAACACGTCACACAACAACACGTCATACAACAACACGTCATACAACAACACGTCATACAACAACACGTCATACAACAACTCTTCATACAGCAGCAGCAGCAGCAGCTTCCTAGAAGTAGCAGAAGACCAATATGGAGAAGCACCTGGAGATCTCTTGTTCTGGGGTGACTACAGCAGCTTACTCCCAGCATCCTCTAACATCGCCGCCCCCCCATCAGACTCCATTGCATTAAGCAGCGTCCCCTCCGGCTCCGATCATCTCCCTAACGGCTCCATTAGCTTTCTTCATAGCGTCCCATCCGATAATGTAACTGTCGGCCTCCTCGGGTACCTCGATTACACAGAGGCTGGACTCATCGACAACGTGGCAACCTGCATCATCATCTGCTTCGGCCTTCCTCTCATCTTCATCGCCATCTACTCCCTCTACTCTGTGGTAGGAGCATCACATGGCTTCATTTACGGCATATCTGTGTGTATCTTTGTGGATCTGTATGTAAAGGGTCTTCATCTGGGTTGCTCTTCTCATCCTGGGAGAGTTCAGACTCCCTGGGATTGGTTTTAGGTACGAAGTGACCACGTTGCTCCATCTAATGATTTGTTTCCCTGCAGGTACGCAGTGACCACATTGCTCCCATCTACGTCATCAACCTTCTGACCTCTGACCTCATCCAGCTCTGCTGCATGATCTGTGAAGTCGCCCGTCCTCAGAGCCGGATGATATTCATCATCAACAAATGTATTTACAACTACAGTCTGATGACCAGTGTTGTCTTCATGGTGTGCATCGCCCTGGAAAGGTACCTGTCTATCCAGCCATCATAAATTTGAAAAGTAGAGATCTGTAAGTGACTGCACAAGACTACAGGGCGAGAGAGCACACGACTACGGGAAAGGGAAGAAGTTGAGTTAGTAATATGCATTAATGTAATGAGGTTACATGCAGATGGAGAGAAGAAGGAGAAGAGAGGAGAGAGAGCACATGACTACGGGGGCGATGCATTTTAATAGAAGGAAAACAGTTTTCGACGGGAGAACAGACTTTGACACAACGCTCAAAGTAACCTTTTGTCGGTTGACCTCAACTGATGCGACTGACAGTTTTTGTCTAGTTTTGTGAGATATCATAGTAATTGTTATGAATCCATTTTGGTAAAACATCCCCCAAACCTGTTGATGAGAACACGTTGGTCCAGCATGTGGAGCTCCTTCTGTGTCTGACTGTAGTGTTGATGTTGTATTTCAGGTACCTGCTGATCGTCTTCCCCCTGTGGTACCACTGCAGACGAACCATCCGGTCCACCGTGGTGATCTGTGCCGTGGCCTGGGTCCTTCCTTCTCTCTACCTTTTCACTTTATTTTTTGGTGGAAATTTCAATGTCCCCCAAATGATCGCTGTTGTCTTCCTGCTCCTTCCCCTCCCACTGCTCTTGTTCTTCTGCTGTGCGTCTCTCAAAGCCCTGTCTGCCTCCGTCTCCATCCTGCCTGACGAAAAACAACGAATTGTAGGAACTTTGGTCGTGGTGCTGCTAACTTACATGCTGCTGTTCCTGCCCAATGTTATTTTGATAATGGTAGCGAGATCCACAAATGACCAATCGCTTGTTACAACTCTCGTCTACGTGTCTTCGGTGTTTCTTAAGCTGAATCCTCTCGCAGACCTGGTTCTGTATATCTTCACAAAGAAAGGGTTCCTAGACAAGATCTTGGCTGTGCGTTGCTGCAGAGTGGAAGACAAAGAACTCAGCAGTCTGGAAACAACAATGACAGTGTAAGATTAATGTAGTCCCACAAGGGGAAATTACAATTTACACTCTGTTATTACACCTTACACACAGGCCTGAACTACAAACACATGCTCAAGTCCTAAACATGACCTAACCTAGCTAAGTCAACGCAGGCTATATCCACGCAGCTAAATTTTGTTTTTTAATCAGCTTTTTGAGACTAAGACGATCCCCATGCACCCGATAGTTTTAGCTCCAGTAACAGAAGTGATAGTCGTCCTTTTTAACATGTCTGACAACACATACAGTATCACATGACCATTCACACACAGTGGGCGTGTTTCGTAAATGCTATCCCATGCTAGCATATGCTAACATGCTAAAATATCTTTCTTTGTGCCATCATGCTAGCATATGCTGATGTGAAGGTTCTACTGGGTTTTCTATCAGTACATTTTTTTAATCTGTGTTAGTAGTAAGGTTGCTAACATTTGCCAACATGCTAGCATGTGTCAACATTTGCTAACATATGCTAACATGCTAGCATGCTAACATAACATTTGCTAACATGTTAACTCATGAAAGCGTATGCTACCATATGCCAGCACGCTGGCATATGTTAACATGCTCACACATGCCATCACATGTTAACATGTGTTAATATATCTTTTACTAAAATATGTTATGTTTGCATATGCTCACATTTTAACACATGCTTACATGCAAATATGCTAATTTAACATATGTTGAATACTAACATCTTATGTTAGCATATGCTAACATGTTAACCCATGCTAACATAACATATGCTAACATGTTAACCCATGGTAACGTATGCTAACATATGCCAACAGGCGAGCATATGTTAACATGCTCACACATGCTAACATATGCTAACATAACACATGCTAACATATGCTAAAATAACATATGCCAACATACAGTAGTATGTTATGTTTTTGTTGATTTTTAGACACTTTTTGTTGTGACGTTTTTCTTTTTTTCCAAACGCTATAAAATTGAATTAAAGACCCAAATTTAAAGAAAATAGAGAACAGATCATTTATTTTACTTTTAAAGAGTAATGGTTGCATATGGAACCGTCCCTGTCATGTTTTTGGACAATATAATTAAATAAAAAAAGAAGAAAGTGATATAGAAAAATTCTGAAAATGGGTCAAATTTGACTCAAGAACAACAGGAGGGTTAAAACGAGAAAAATTATCTAACACTTATAAATAAAGTTTTTTTGGTAAGAATCAAATAATTTGCAGTGTACTGAGTTAAGTTGGAACC
>NW_023269570.1:24631-25214 GCF_013103735.1 Etheostoma cragini | reverse complement strand
CCCCCCCCCAACCTGCCTCATTTGGGGCTCTTCTACTTCCTCCCCTTACTTCCCACGGCCACTAGAGGGCGCCTCCACTAAATATGAGCTGTTGTAATATTATGTAATGTATTTATATTATAGTCTCTGTTTCAACTGATATTAACTAGATGTTTTATTAGTAATTATCTGTACGTTGATGTCTAGTTGTTATCATCTAAAAGTAGAACATATATTATATTTTATATTTATTGAGAAGCATTTTCTAACAAATGTTTTTAGTTTTTTGGGGTCTAATACACATTTTAATGTAATCGTTAACTTCCTCCCAGTTATAACTAAAGCATCTACGTCTCAACTGGGTTTGCTTTGCTTTGGTGTTATTTTTTAAAGATAATAAATTAAAAGACTTTAAACTGCTTGTTTGTGTTTCTTTGATAGGAATAATTTGGGGGTTTTAGTGGGAATGTTCTGGTTTCGCTCCGTTTCATAGTTTGTATGTAGCAGGAAGTTCAAGTTGTCTGTCATGAGAGAGCCTCCGGCGTGTTTTCTTTCTGACAGGTTGATGTGAGTTTGACGCCCCTTATCTTTGGGCCCAGGTATC
>NW_023269570.1:22497-24531 GCF_013103735.1 Etheostoma cragini | reverse complement strand
CCCCCCCCCCCCCCGTCCACCACAGTGTCCCCTACTCACCGGCTCTTATCCCGACCACTCTGGCGATGCCGTTGTCTCCAGCTTTGTTCAACAAACCGTTGTGTGCCACTAGGAGACTGTCTCTGCAGACCAGACCTGTCCCGCCTGTCTAACCCGTCCCCCAGGGAGGAACCTTACGTCTCAACACGTCAGCACACAGCAGGAGGTCTGCAGGCTGGGATCCAGCTTACTGTTTTCTCAAATGGTGGTAGGCGTACCCCTAGGGGACCTTGGAGGACTGCAGGGGGTACGTGAGATTTCAGCAAAAAGTTATCCCAAAAAACTACAATTATAAATGAATTTAGTCAAATTTTCTTGACATTTGAAATGTAACATTTAAATGTTCTTCAATTAAAAGGTTGCTAAGTAAGTCAATCGTTGCTGGCGCTGTATTAAAATAAAAATATAAGTGTCAAGATTTTTAGGAAATGGTGGAGAGGAGGTGGAAGTTTAGTTTAAGACGATTGAATTACTTAACAACAACAATCTTTAAGGAGTCCCCCCCCCCCCCGTGCTGGATATACTGCAAATTTAACTACTTAAAGCGAGAAGCCCCTGACTGCAGACCCTCAATGGGGGCGTGGTTAAACGTTGAGGGGTGGAGTTAAACGTTGAGGGGCGGGGTTAAACGTTTGACTCTCCAGCATTTGACCCTGTCATTTCATCTTAATATCAGAGTGAATTCAGCGGTATGCACCCACGCTTCGGACAGCCCTTTTCAAACAATAAATAGTGGGAGTAAGTGTGACTTTTACAGTTGTTTAGTTTTCAAAAACAACAAAAAAAAGCTGATTATTTCTAATTTAATGTTTCTGCATAAGTTGAGCAGGCTGAGGTTCGGATTGGACGACTAACTCCCTTCTTTAACTGTCTGTGCTAGTTCCAAGTAATCTGAAAGTGTGGAAATTATTTCCATTAAAGGACAATGTTTTAGTTATCGTGTGCATGGACGGTCTCTGGATCATCTGCAACCAGGAGATGAAGGAGAGCTCAGATCCATAACACATAGTTCATACATACCAATGCAGGTGCTAGTGCCACTGACCCGCGTGTGGATGATAGCCTGTAGATCTGTCTTCAGTGTAGATCTGTCTTCAGTGTATCTGTCTTCTGTGTAGATCTGTCTTCAGTGTAGATCTGTCT
Source organism: Etheostoma cragini (assembly GCF_013103735.1). Taxonomy (NCBI): domain Eukaryota; kingdom Metazoa; phylum Chordata; class Actinopteri; order Perciformes; family Percidae; genus Etheostoma; species Etheostoma cragini. The sequence continues at coordinate 23,349 of NW_023269570.1, read as the reverse complement.
TCAGTATAGGTCTGTCTTCAGTGTATCTGTCTTCTGTGTAGATCTGTCTTCAGTGTAGATCTGTCTTCAGTGTAGGTCTGTCTTCAGTGTAGATCTGTCTTCAGTGTAGATCTGTCTTCAGTGTAGGTCTGTCTTCAGTGTAGATCTGTCTTCAGTGTAGGTCTGTCTTCAGTGTATCTGTCTTCAGTGTAGATCTGTCTTCAGTGTATCTGTCTTCAGTGTAGATCTGTCTTCAGTGTATCTGTCTTCAGTGTATCTGTCTTCAGTGTAGATACGTCTTCAGTGTACATCTGTCTTCAGTGTAGATTGACACTGTTGACAAGTTTTTTCTATATCAGCTTTTAAGTTTTTTCCCTCTTGGTTTTCTCTTGTTATGGCCAATTATGCTTTAGGGCTTGTTAATGTGATTTATTTCCTTTAGTTAAACATGTTTATAACATGAATTATTACACTAAAGTAACAGCTTGTCTCAGTAGGAAATAACTTCAGTCTTGTTTTACATGGCAGACGTTGTCGTTGATTCAGACTGTTGGGCAGTGTGGTTGAAAACGTAAAACAATTTAACAGATTTGTGAAATATTCCACCTCGTGTTATGAGCAGAACTAAACTATGTTTTGGGGAACACGTAAGGAGACGGTGGTGCAAAGTTCTCCTGGAAAACCTTCCTATGATGTTAGTGTCTATGAAATTATTAAGACTTCACTTTATGTTTGTTTAAACATATACATATACATATACATACAAATACATACATATCCATATACATGCATATACATATATATACATATACATGTACATTTAATATATATATGTATATATATATATATATATATATATATATATATATATAT
>NW_023269570.1:0-22397 GCF_013103735.1 Etheostoma cragini | reverse complement strand
GTTAGGGGCTAGGGAATGCATTATGTCAATGACTGGTCCCCACAAAGATAGCCAGACACGACTGTGTGTGTGCGTGTGAGTGTGCGTGTGCGTGTGCGTGTGCGTGTGGGTGTGTGTGTGTGCGTGTGTGTGTGCGTTTGTGTGTGTGTGTGTTTGTGTGTGTTTGTGTCAGTTCTTTTTTACTGTAAAGGAAGTCCCTCATCAGGTGAAATGTTCTGACTCATCAAAATACTTTGGGACATATCTAACAAGAACATCTGTTCATCAGTTGGTTTTTAAGACTTTTTAAAGTCTTCTTGTAGTTTTTCATCTTTTTTTCTCATTTTGATTCTCAACAAAAACTTACGTTGGGAAATAAGTCTGGTTGTAGAATTGACAAGGGAAAGAAGTCATCCTCCTCCCCTCCCTGTCTTTAGTCTTTGGGCCGACCGTCGGCAGAAAAGGCCTCGGCCGCCCACCCCCGCGGACGAGGCCACAAAACACTTAATGACATCGTGTTCGGTTCCACGTACCCGTGAATATTTGGCGTCAACGCCAAACCTGTTGGTGGCAGTAAGAAGCTCAACCCCCGTTGGCCAATCAGAATCACTTCCTTTCTTCTCTTTCTCTCCTCCTCTCTTCCTTTGTCTCAGTTTACGTGCAAACCATTATTTCCAAAGATCTCCACTCAGCCAGAGTTCTTAGAAAGAGATCTCCGTGTGAACACGGCCAACTTAAATAAGGTCCCTGGGATATGTTGTTGTTGTTGATTTATTCCAAAATGTTGTGATTCTAAATGTCCACTTTCTTTAATCTAATCTCCTTACCTACAGGTGACCCTCTGAAAACATGGATGTTATCAGCACTACAGGGAATGACAGCATCTTCAACACCACCCCTTTTCAGGACTTCACCACCCCCACCCTTCCAAATACAACTCCAACAGTCACATTAGCGGGCGCCATTCCACCTTCAGGGATCCCACCCTTTGAATCCCCCAACAACGCAGATTCCCATGAACCCCCCAACATCCTCCTTGGCTCCAGTGATTACAGCAACAGCGCCTTCTCCAGTAATTACACCAACAGCAACTTATCCAGTAATTACAGCAACAGCATCATCACCATCTTCGATGACACCAAAGCTGGATTCATCCCAGATGTGGTGACGTACTTCATCATTTCCATCGGCCTTCCTCTGACCCTCGTCGCCATCTACGCTCTCTACTCTGTGGTGGGAACATTAGGAACAACATGTGTTTATTTACTGTGTGTGTGTGTGTGTCTGTGTGTGTGTGTATATCCTCTTCTTGTCCGGGGGTTCAATTTCATGTGCAGTTTGTAGCCCCAACAGGAGTAGAAGAAACAAACAGTCAGGAAGGAAAGTAACGTCTGATTTGAACCCAAACAACATCATATGTAAGGATATCATGGCATGATAGCTTATGCTAGCCAGGGTTAGCATTGATGAGCATTCGGGTTGCCCAGTGTGTGTGAATGGTCATGTGATGCGTGTTGTCAGACGTGATAACTTGCACGGAGATTAGGTCTCCTACTGGAGATAAGACTATTGGGTGCATAGAGATCTTTGAGAAGGAGCTACACATGTATTCCAGGTTTTAGCTCCATCCCTGATCTTTCCCTGACTCTAAGTGGTTTCACCCTGCATGTTGAAAGACTACACGATATGGGGGCTAACCGAGGGTCAGTATTTGAGGAGTTTGTGCGTATGAGAATGTGTTTCTGACAGCTCAAAAGAGTTTGATGAGAAATATGAAAGATAAAGCCGTCTGAGCAGAGAGTTGAGATTTCCTGTGATTTGTTTCCTGCAGGTACGCAGTGACCACGTTGTTCCCATCTACGTCATCAACCTTCTGGTCTCTGACCTCATCCAGCTCTGCTGCATGATCTGTGATGTGGTCCATCCTTACCTCCCCATGGAAAAAATTGTCTACGTTAGTGTTTACAACTACAGTCTGATGACCAGTGTGGGCTTCATGGTGTGCATCGCCCTGGAAAGGTACCGGTCTCATAATAATAATAATAATAAATTGAATTTGTATAGCGCTTTTCCCAAGCTCAAAGTTGCTTAACAGAGTAGAGACTGTGTTTAAGAAAAAAAAAAAAAACTAAAGATAGGCAGAACAGAAAAGATGGGTCTTCAGACAGGACTGAAAAATGGTGAGGGACTCAGAGATGCGGATCTCATGGGGGAGGGAGTTCCACTGCCTGGGAGCTGCCCTGGAAAAGGCTCGGTCCCCAAAACTGCGGAGCTTAGACTTGGGGACAAAGAGGAGACGGGCTGAGGTGGATCTGAGGGACGGTGAAGGTTGGTGGGGGGAGAGAAGGACAGTGAGGTATGACGGGGCAAGGTGGTGGATGGCTTTGTAGGTGAGGACCAGGATCTTGTATGTGATCCGGTGAGAGATGGGAAGCCAGTGAAGCTGTTTTAGGACCGGAGTGATGTGGTGCCAGGATGTGGAGCAGGTGATGAGTCGTGCAGCTGAGTTCTGAACCAGTTGGAGCCTTTTGATGGAGGTTGAGCTGATGCCGAGGAATAGTGAGTTGCAATAGTCGAGTCGTGAGGAGATGAAGGCAAGAATAAGTCTTTCGGCAGCAGTGGGAGTGAGTGAGGGTCTGATTTTAGCAATATTTTGAAGGTGAAAGAAGGAGGTTTTGATGACTTGACGGATGTGAGGCCCAAGGGAGAGGGATGAATCAAAAATCACACCAAGGTTGCGGGCCTGGGGAGATGGGGAGACGATGGTGCCGTCAATGATGAGAGTGGGGTTGTTGGCTTTGCAGAGAGTGGATTTGGAGCCTACGAGGAGGAATTCGGTTTTATTGCTGTTTAGTTTGAGGAAGTTGTGGTGCATCCAGGTTTTGATTGCTGACAGACAGGAGTTGATGTGGGAGAGGGGGGATTGTGGGGGGAGTTGGTGCTGAGGTAGATCTGGGTGTCAACGGCATAACAGTGAAAGTTCAGGTTGAAATGGCGGAGTATCTGACCAAGGGGGAGGATGTAGATGATGAAAAGAAGGGGGCCGAGTACGGAGCCTTGGGGAACGCCTTGGGTGACTGAGGCCGTAGCAGAGATGTGGTTATGAAGGGAGATGAAATGAGATCCGTCAGAAAGGTAGGAACGGAGCCAGGTGAGTGCAGTACCTTCGATACCAAGGTCTCATATCATAGGAACTGTTGTGCATCCAAACCTGTTGATGAGAACACGTTGGTCCAGCATGGAGCTCATTCTGTGTCTGATTGTAGTGTTAATGAAGTCTGAAGACAGACAAGACTATGGGGGCGAGAGCACAAGACTACAGGAAAGGGAAGAAGTTGAGTTAGTAACATGTATTCTGTGTCAGACCAGAACCCAAAGGCCAGTATTTTAATCCGGATTTGTGTGCAAAGTGATTTATGATATGGGGGTCTGAAATATTTGAGCATAAAATACTTAATTTTCTTTTAACAGCAAGAACAAACAGTTTTTGATGGGAGAACAGACGTTGACACAACGCTCAAAGTCACCTTTTGTTGGCTGAACTCAACTGATGCGACTGACAGTTTTAGTCTAATTTTTTTAGATATCATAGGAATTGTTTTGCATCCATTTTGGTCCAACACCACCCAAACATGTTGATAAGAACACGTTGGTCCAGCATGTGGAGCTCCTTCTGTGTCTGACTGTAGTGTTGATGTTGTATTTCAGGTACCTGCTGATCGTCTTCCCCCTGTGGTACCACTGCAGACGAACCATCCGGTCCACCGTGGTGATCTGTGTTGTGGCCTGGGTCCTTCCTTCTCTCTACCCTTTTTTTACTTTATTTTTGCGTAATAATTTCACTGTCCCCCAAATCATCGCCTTTGTCTTCCTGCTCCTTCCCCTCCCACTGCTCATGTTCTACTGCTGTGCGTCTCTCAAAGCCCTGTCTGCCTCCGTCTCCATCCTGCCTGAAGAAAAACGGCGAATTGCAGGAACTTTGGTCCTGGTGCTGCTAATTTACATGCTGCTGTTCCTGCCCAATGTTATTTTGATACTGGTAGATATATGCACAAAAAAACGATCACTAACCAATACTCTCTTGTACATGTCTTCGCCGTTTCTTAAGCTGAATCCTCTTTTAGACCTGGTTCTGTATATCTTCATGAAGAAAGGGGTCCTAGACAAGATCTTGGCCTCTACGCGTTGCTACAGAGTGGAAGACAGAGATCTCAGGAATCTGGAAAACAACGGTGTGAACTAGAAAAATGGACCCAGGCTACATCCACCCTGATACCATTTGTCAAAGGAATTTGGAGACAAAAATCTCAAAGACCTCAATGCTCCAGTAGCAGAACTAATCTCCGTGCATGTTATCACGTATGACAACACGTATCACATGACCATTCACACACACTGGGCAACCCGAATGCTCATCAATGCTAACCCCGGCTAGCACATGCTATCATGCAAAGATATCCTTACACATGATGTTGTTTTGGTTCAAATCAGACGTTACTTTACTTTCTGACTGTTTGTTCCATAAAGTGCTTTTGATTCTTGCCTCTTGTCTTTTCTGCATAGACTGTTGTCTCTGCTGTTCTTCTACTTCTGCTTATAGTTCTGTTCTCTTCTGTAGTTCTCTTCCTAGTTTTCAGATACATCTACCAACCCTGATAGGACTGGCTCAGGTTTGCCTTGCACCCGTTCTTAATTATCTGCTATGCCCTGCTACACCCTGCTATGCCCTGCTATGGCCTGCTACGTCCTGCCATGGCCTGCTATGGCCTGCTATGCCCTGGTATATGCCCTGCTTTGCCCTGCTATGTCCTGCTATGCCCTGCTATGCCCTGCGACTTTCATTGCCATTAACGTGACAAAAACTAAAGATATGCTAATCGAATTTAGAAAGAACCCCCCCCCTCGGGGTCCAGCAGTGACAAACTCACCTTCGAGCCACAGGTTGACGCTGTCTGTAAGAAGTCACATCAACACATGTTTTTTTATTGTTAACTTCGCAATTTCAATGTCGATAAGACTTTTGTGAGGATGTTTTATTGTTGTTTTGTTGAATCTATTCTTTCTTTTGGTCTTTGTGAGTTAGTTTGGCTCCCTCATGCTTAAAAACAAGAACAGAGTGCAATTAATAGTTAAGGTGTGTGGCAAGATTTTCCAAAACCCTCTGAATGACTTAGACTCTGTCTGTGAGACAAGGTCCCTTAAGAAGGCCCAGTCAGTCCTGGCAGACCCTAGTCCCAAATTCTGTTGTCCCTGCTGCTATAGTCTTTTTTAATAAGTAAGGTGTGGTCTTCCGTGTAGTACATATTTATTTAGTTTCTAGATGTGTGGCTGTTGTCTTGTCTAACCTGTGTGTTACATGCTGCCGCACAACAAATTGCCCCTTGGGGATAATAAATACTCCTTGAACTTTGAAACCTTTGTCTCTGGTTAGATCCTTGTGTCTTGTGAAGACGTCCGTGTCTGCGTTCCAGTCGTTCTCCCTATATTACCCGTGAGTTCCTTCCTGTGTTGTTAACCTGTTTTTGACATTTGTCTTCCCCTGGACCTGTTTTGGACTTCTTGCTTTTTGTGCCTTCGGATTTCTTTTGTGTTTTGGATTTCCCTGGCTTTTGGACCTTGCCTGTTCCCTGTGTTTTTCCTGGACTGTGAAAATAAACCTGTTTGCACCTGCCCTTGCCTGCCTCCTGGTTCTCTAAATTTTGGTCCTCCATTTTGCCCAACCATCACATGCAGCTTTGTTTAAAAACTGCAGGCCTATTTCTAACTTTTAGAAAAGGTAGTTGCAAACCAGCTAAATAATGTTTTAGATTCTCATAATATCTTTGATGAGTTTCAATCTGGCTTTCATAAAAAACATTCAATTGAAACTATTCTCCTTAAGGTATATATTAGATATTGTGGTGGCTGCTGATGGGGGTAACTGGTCTGTGCTGGTCCTGGTCCTACTAGATCTCAGTGCAGCATTTGATACTGTTGACCACTGCCCTCTGATTGATGACTGAAAACAACTTTAGGCATCACTGGATCGGCTCTGGACTGGTTTTCATCCTATCTTTCAGACAGGGGTGTTCCTGTGTCCATAGGAACGTATATGTCAGACTCCTCTGTCTTGTGGTGTGCTCCAAGGTTCTGTGACCGGCCCCCTACTGTTCAGTCTGTACTTCCTTACTCTTGGAAAGATTATTGGTATTTTTGAGGAAATATCTTACCATTGTTATGCTGATGACATCCAGTTGTATTTCTCTTTTAGCCCTGATAGGCTAGACAAACTGTCCTGGCTATACATGTGTTGATCCTCCATTAAAGCTTCAGTAGGTAACTTTTGTAAAAATGTATTTTTTACATATTTGTAAAATTGACAGTAGAATATGAGACAGTTAATCTGAGACAGGTAATCTGTGAAAGAGTCAAGCTTGTTTGGGCTTGTTTCTGAAGTGTATATTCTTATTTGGGCTTGTTCCCAGCTCCATAATAAGTTATTATTTAAACGTAGGAGTGTGTCTTGCCTGTTTCCTCAGTCCCGCCCTTTCCCCATACACACTGGAGACAGCAGAGTTATGTCCCGCCCACTTCCTGCTTCTAATTGGCTCTGACCCAGTTGGCAACAATTACTAGCCAATCAGAGGCAGAACAGGGCAGTCTGCTGTTTTCTGGTTAGGAAACGCGCGAGTAGTGACTGATGGTGACTGGATTGCAGGAGAGGATTTGGAGGTATAAATGCCGGGATAAAGTGGATGAAATACGAGAAGAAATATAACAAAGACTAGGAGAAAGAGAAAAGAGGAAAAGAATGGATTCAACCCGTCATTGGTAAAAGTGTATATTTGATATCCCATCAGTTTTCTTATGTTAAATAATGTTAAAAAGTGGTTTAACTCCCTCCTGTGGTGATTGTCCTGAAGCTCAGGTGAGAAAGTAAATAAACTCTACCGTGGGGACAGTTTACCAATCTGTCCTCTTGGATGGAAATTGACAATCCATCCCTAGAGAGTGTTAACCGTGCACAAAGTTTATTTATCTCTTCCAGGATCTTAGGGGGGCTCCGTAGAAAAAGTCGCTTGTTTTGGGCTTGTGTTCACCGGCCTGGTTGCGTATTTGTTTCACGAGATCTGGCAACGCTGCGCACAGCGCGTACCATCGTTCCAGCTCAAGATCGCCAGTGACCTGCAGCTGTGCTAATGGCGGAGAAACAACCTAACATTTCGGGAAAAACTGCCGACTTCTGGAGTGACGCCTGCTCAGAAAACAAAGACGGGCAAACGGAAGAAGATTGATGACGAAAAGGGAGCTAAAAAGAAACAATTAACCCGAGCCCGAAATAAAACGAGTGTCAACATTGGAGCAGCTTTTCAGAGGTGGAGAGAGCTACGCCTCTTGAAAGGTTTACCTGCTGGATTTGTTTAATTTTTTAAGAACTATACAACTAAGACAGCAATGGTTACAGTATCACTGGTGATAGCGGAAATCTCATTTTACTCTGTAGCTTGTTGCTAAGTCTAAGGGTTAGCTTGTTAGCTTGTTAGCTTGTAGCACGGCAGGAATGTTGTAGCAGATGAAGTTTAACTTTATTTTTGTTTCCTTCCTGAAGGAGAAGAACAGGAAATCCTCGAGCTGCCGAAGAAACGACCACCTTCCTTGTTGAATCTGTGTGTGTCTGTGTGTGTCTGTCTGTGTGTGTGTGTGTGTGTGTGTGTGTGTGTGTGCGTCTTCTCTTCTCTCTCCTCCTCTCTCCTCTCTTTAAGAGACATTTTTTCTGTATGTAAATGATTTTTTTTGTCTTTGTATTGTAATATTGAGTCTTTTAAGAGTCATTTTGAGTCTCTTTGCACATGTCTTGTATATGTGAACATATATTGTGAGTAATAAACTACTTTATACTACTATAATAAAGTAGTATAAGTAGACACAACCCTATCCTGCTGGGATACATGTTATCAATAATAATCACATTATCACAACAACAACAAACAAGTCTTTTGCATATGTCCAATAAACACTCGTTGTTCCAGTCAGAAGAGAAGTATCTGTATTTGCATCTGTATTTGCATCTGCATGTTTTATTATCAAATGAGTCCAAACAGCTACAGAAAGATGAAGAAAAGCACCAAGAGATGCAGAATTACCCTAAATACCTCAATGTGACCACAAAGAAACAGAAAACAATTCAAATTGGCGACCGTTAACATGTGTGGGCCCAGGTCTGCGTCCGTGGGCCATCCCAGGCACTCAGCCAGCCACTGGCTCTTATTTTGCTTTTTTCAAATGTTTTTGTCTCTTTTTAACGTGATTTTCAAGTTTTTGTAGCATTGTTTGACATTGTCTGCGGTTTACGCCCCCCCCACACACACACACACACACACACACACCACCACTATAGTACACTAACAACTCAAAAGACTCAAAATGACTTTTAAAAGATGCATAATGACTCGTAGAAAACACATAATGTCTCTTAAAAGACAGAAATGGCTTTTAGAAGACGCATGTCTCTTAAAAGACACCTAATGTCTCTTAGAAAACAGTTTATCCACATAAATTTTACATCAATACGTTCACAAAGGCCTTCTGGTGCCCACGATATTTTATTGATATCTCGTATCGTTTTGGTGATATGAACATTTGTTTGAGAGCTTGTTCTGTGTCTGAATAGCTGCGATTTCCCACAGGAGAAGGGTAACACAGGTGCTCCGGTCTTTAACTGATTACAGAACAAAGAGACAAAGAGATGACATCACAGAGATGACATCACAGAGATGACATCACAGACATGAAAGGCTTCCTAGATGTGTTTACAAACACAATCACTGATAGTTCGTATCCATTAGTAACCATTTCAGTCTCTGTCAATTGCTTTACTGTTTTCTCCACGACTCATTTTAAAACAGACAGCGAGAGAAAAAAGACATTTGACCTGTGTGTCCCTGTGTGTGTAACAAGCATAGTGTGTGTCTGTGTGTGGGTGTGTGTGTAACAAGCATAGTGTGTGTGTGTGAGAGTGTGAGTGTGAGAGAGAGTGTGTGCGCGCACACGCAAACGCCAGGAATGCACACACACGCATGCATGCATGAACACACACACACACACACACGGACTAACGGACCAACTGACTGACTGTAACTGAACTTAACAGTAACAGCTGTTTTATAGAAAACAGACTGCAAGGAGGAAGAGGGGGAGGAGGAGGAAGGAGAGGAAGGAGAGGAAGGAGAGGAAGGAGAAGAAGTGTGAGTCTGGTTGGTTTAGCACTAGCTACGTCATCGCTGTCTCTGGGGAAAAGAAACGTTTAAAAACGTTATATCTCTGAAGGGTTAAGACACTTTTACCATTTTTATTAAGTTTTATTGCTATTAGGATTTGCTCCAGGCACACTGATAAAATTTCTGCGGAATTGCCGTGACAGATGCAAAGCAGCGGGTGTGAGAGAAGTTTGGAGAAGACCTAGAAAACCGTTCGCCACCTCAGGAGGGGGGAGCGAGGAATCATCCAAGCTGTATACAGTAAGGGTGGGACTTTGTTGACCTCAACTGGGGAGGTAATAGAGCGGTGGAAGGAGCACTTTGAGGAACTCCTAAATCCAGCTGACATGTTCTCTGTGGTAGAGGCAGAGCTGGAGGATGATGGGGGATTGTCATCAATTTCCCTGGTGGAGGTCACTAAGGTAGTCAAACAACTCCACAGTGGCAAAGCCCCAGGGATTGATGGGATCTGTCCAGAAATGCTGAAAGCTCTGGGTGGTCTTGGTTGACACGCCTTTCACTTAGAGATAGGGTGAGAAGCTCAGTCATCCGAGAGGAGCTCGGAGTAGAGCCGCTGCTCCTTCGCGTCGAAAGGAGCCAGTTGAGGTGGTTCGGGCATCTGGTAAGGATGCCTCCTGGGCGCCTCCCTAGGGAGGTGGTCCAGGCACGTCCAGCTGGGAGGAGGCCTCGGGGAAGACCCAGGACTAGGTGGAGAGATTATATCTCCAACCTGGCCTGGGAACGCCTCGGGATCCCCCAGTTGGAGCTGGTTGATGTGGCTCGGGAAAGGGAAATTTGGGTTCCTCTACTGGAACTGCTGCCCCCGCGACCCGATACCGGATAAGCAGATGAAGATAGATGGATGGATGGATGTATTTTCTAGTTTTCAATTTTAATTCGCCTTGCAGGGTCAGTTATGTAAAGAGTATTATTATTATATCTATTATTATTATCACGCATCAAAGTTCCCTGAAAGATTTTCATGCTAACATGTGGATTTCTTCTGTAACCTGCGGGTTTCCCTCTGAAGAATGGACGTCAACAACACGTCACACAACAACACATCATACAACAACACGTCACACAACAACACGTCACACAACAACACGTCATACAACAACACGTCATACAACAACACGTCATACAACAACACCTCACACAACAGCAGCAGCTTCCTATCACAAGCACCTGGCAATCCTGCTGAGCTGTTGTTCTGGGGTAAATACGGCAGCTTACTCCTAGCCTCCTCTAATATCGCCGCCCCCCCATCAGACTCCATTGCGTTAAGCAGGGTCCCCTCCGGCTCCGAACATCTCCCTAACGGCTCCATTAGCATTTTTAATATCTTCCCTTCCAATAATGTAACTGTCGGCCTCCTTGGGTACCTCGATTACACGGAGGCTGGACTCATCACCAACGTGGCGACCTGCATCATCATCTGCTTCAGCCTTCCTCTCATCTTCATTGCCATCTACTCCCTCTACTCTGTGGTAGGAACAGCATTTACTGCATGTCTGTGTGTATCTGTGTGTATCTGTGTGTATCTTTGTTTATCTGTGTGTATCTTTGTTTATCTGTGTGTAAAGGGTCTTCATCTAGGTTACTCTTCTCATCCTGGGAGAGTTCAGACTCCCTGCGATTGGTTTTAGGTACAAAGTGACCACGTTGCTCCATCTAATGATTTGTTTCCCTGCAGGTACGCAGTGACCACATTGCTCCCATCTACGTCATCAACCTTCTGACCTCTGACCTCATCCAGCTCTGCTGCATGATCTGTGAAGTCGCCCGTCCTAAGAGCCGGATGATATTCATCATCAACAAATGTATTTACAACTACAGTCTGATGACCAGTGTTGTCTTCATGGTGTGCATCGCCCTGGAAAGGTAACCCCCTTATATCCAGCCCCCCCCCGGCTGTTTCTAGGGACCATTTGTACATATATCTCTGAAAAGTATAGCTCTTTAACTTGTATGTGTTCTCAGGGCCGGCTCTAGCAAACATTAGTAGACAGAGGAAAAGAACAACTTCCTTTAAGAGGCAGAAACCTCGAGCAGAACCATGGCTCAGGGTGGGGGGGCATCTGGAAAGGGAGAGAGAAAGACAGAGACAGAGACAAAGACAGAAAGAGACAGAGACATGGCGAAATGTAGCAGAGGGTGTGGAGAAGGAACATGGAGGCATCAGATGACTCCAATCATAGATCCAGAGCCAGAAACACCTGCAGGAACTGATAGGGGAGAGAGGAGAGGGACAAGAGAGCACAAGACTACAGGGCAAGAGAGCACAAAACTACAGGAAAGGGAAGAAATCGAGTTAGTAACATTCATTAATGGGATGAGGTTGCACACAAATGGAGAGAAGGAGTAGGCGAGAGGAGAGGGGCAAGAGAGCACAAGATTAAGAGGCAAGAGCCCAAAAGACTACGGGGCAAGAGCCCACAAGACAGGGAAAGGGAAGAAGTCAAGTTAGTAACATGCATTAATGGAATGAGGTTGCATACAGATAGAGAAGGGTTAGGGTTAGCAGAGAAGAGAGGGGGCGAGAAAGGGAAGAAGTCAAGTTAGTAACATGCATTAATGGAATGAGGTTGCATACAGATAGAGAAGGGTTAGGGTTAGCAGAGAAGAGAAGGGGCGAGAAAGGGAAGAAGTCAAGTTAGTAACAATATGCATTTTCACAGCAGGAAAACAGTTCTCAACGGGAGAACAGACTTTGACACAACGCTCAAAGTCACCTTTGTCAGCTGAACTCAACTGATGCGACTGACAGTTTTTGTCTAGTTTAATTAATTGTTGTGCATTCATTTTCGTACAACATCACACAAACCTGTTGATTAGAACACGTTGGTCCAGCATGTGGAGCTCCTTCTGTGTCTGACTGTAGTGTTGATGTTGTATTTCAGGTACCTGCTGATCGTCTTCCCCCTGTGGTACCACTGCAGACGAACCATCCGGTCCACCGTGGGGATCTGTGCCGTGGCCTGGGTCCTTCCTTCTCTTTACCTCTTCACTTTATTTTTTGGTGGAAATTTCAATGTCCCCCAAATCATCGCCTTTGTCTTCCTGCTCCTTCCCCTCCCACTGCTCATGTTCTTCTGCTGTGCGACTCTCAAAGCCCTGTCTGCCTCCGTCTCCATCCTGCCTGACGAAAAACAACAAATTGTAGGAACTTTGGTCGTGGTGCTGCAAATTTACATGTTGCTTTTCCTGCCCAATGTTATTTTGATACTGGTAGCGAGATCCACTAATGACCACTCGCTTGTTACAACCCTCGTCTACTTGTCTTCGGTGTTTCTTAAGCTGAATCCTCTCGCAGACTTGGTTCTGTATATCTTCACAAAAAAAGGGTTCCTAGACAACATCTTGGCCTCTGTGCGGTTCTGCAGAGTGGAAGACAAAAAACTCAGCAGTCTGGAAGCAACATTAAAAGTTTAAGATTAATGTAAGATTAATGTACCCTTTAAATGTACCCTTTACTAGTCCCACAAGGGGAAATTACAATTTACAATTTATTTATTACACATTACACACAGGCCTGAACTACACACACATGCTCAGTACCTATACATGACCTAACCTAGCTAAGTTGACGCAGGCTATACACACATGACTACGTTTTGGTTTTTAATCGACTTTTTGAGACTTTTAGCTCCAGTAACAGAACTGATAGTTGTCCTTTCTAACATGTCTGACAGCACATAAAGTATCACATGACCATTCGCACACACTGGGCGTGTGTCGTAAAGGCTTATCAACGCTATTCCAATGCTAGGATATGCTAACATGCTAAAATATCTTTCTTTATTCCATCATGCTAGCATATGCTGATGTGAAGGTTCTACTGGGTTTTCTATCAGTACATTTTTTTATCTGTGTTAGTAGTAAGGTTGCTAACATATGCCAACATGCTACCATGTGTTAACATTTGCTAACATATGCCAACATGCTAGCATGCTAACATAACATTTGCTAACATGTTAACTCATGGAATCATACGCTAGCATATGCCTGCATGCTAGCATGCAGGCATCTGACCTCCTGTAGGGGGGGGGGAGGGACTCCTTAAAGCTGCATTATTTATCAAATTTGACTTAATTAATTTATATTATAGTACAGTATTGTTATTTGTTAATTATGCGTGGAATATTTTGCTAAAATCTTACCTACCCCCTGCAGTCCTCTAAGGTCCCCTAGGGGTACGCCTACCACCATTTGAGAAACAGTGCGTGAGCTAAATAACAGCCTGCAGACCTCCTGCTGCGTGCTGACGTGTTGAGACATCAGGGTTCCTGCCTTCGGGACGGGTTAGACCAGGGGGGACAGGTCTGATAAGACAGAGAGAGTTTCCTTATTGCGTACAACGGTTTGTTGAATAAAGCTGGAGACAAAGGCATCGCCAGAGTGGTCAGGATAAGAACCGGTGAGTAGGGGACACCGTGGTGGACGGGTGGGGGGGGCTGTAACATGTTTGACATTTCCTGTCTTTATCTTGGACTTCTTTAAAGCGGCGATGCATCCAGAACAGAGCCGACCCTGATGTGGTGCTCTAGGTGCTTCCAGTTTTGCATCTCCCTTATGACCCCCCTCAGACCTCTCAGGTGGTCTGGGACCGGTCTGCTTTCTGTCCCCAGAGTCAGAACTAAACGGGGGGGGGGGGGGCAGCGTTCAGTTTCTATGCTCCTCATATCTGGAACAAACTCCCAGAAACCTGCCGATCCGCTGCTACTGTAACTTTGGTTGTTGTGTAACTGATTTTGTGTTTGAATTACCCTGCTGCTACATAACTATTACTTCATAAAGCTACCTTGCCTTTTAACCGCTCTTATCATTGTGTCTGTGTCTAAAATGTTGGAAAAGCTAGAGCAGATAGTAGATGAAGAACATGAGTCATTAGATCTGATAAAAAGTTGTTTTTTTCCTTTCAGTTGGCTCGGATTCTGAACCTTAAAAATGGAAATCCCTGAACTGAAAACCCAAATGCTCAAATTAATTAATCGGAATAAGTAATGTCAACTTCAGAAGTTCTTACTTAAAACTGTTGAGTACATGTGACATTTACTATCTTTCGAGTTCAGTTAACTCTTATTTAGTAGTATTTGGGGAGGGCGGGGGGGGGTAGTAGCTCAGTCTGTAGGGAGTTGGCTTGGCTCTTGAGCAAGGAACCGAAGCCCCAACTGCTCAGGGCGCCTTTCCATGGGCCCCCCCCATCTGAAATATCTCCATTAATGTGTAATAACAGAGTGTAAATTGCAATTCCCCCTTGTGGGACTAATAAAGGTTAAAATATTATCTTTATTATTAAAATTATTCAGTTATGTTCATTTTATATGTTTGAGTTGCATATGCTGGTAATATTTGAGTTTGTTTAATTAAAACTTTAATTTAACGGTAAACCAAGAAACTGCAAGTTCGTGTGACTCCAAATATTTAAGCTCTAACAACCTCAGACTTTTAGGTTGATAAACTTAATTTTACTGCTTATTTAATCAGTGTAAAGAAAACTACTTTCTTATTTACTGACGTTCTTATTTGTCATTTTCTTCTATAATTCTTATTTTCACAATTTTGTTTCATTTCTTTTTGGAATTGTTTTTAAAGCTCAAACTTAAAACTCTCCGATTGAAAAGTGAAAAGCCGTCTGCTCGTTACAGTTTCCATTTTATATTCTAGGACTGTTACTGTAACTGTTTGTTACTAACCCAAACCCCCTAACATCCTAACCCTGACCACCTAACCCCCTAACCCTAAACCAAACCGCCTAACCCTTACCCCCTAACCCTAACTCCCTAACCCTAACCCTTACTCTTAAAATAAAATGGAAATCCCTGAACTGAAAACCCAAATTCTCAAAGTAATTAATTGGAATAAGTAATGTCAACTTCAGAAGTTCTTACTTAAAACTGTTGAGTACCAGTAACATTTACTATCTTTCCAATTCAGTTAACTCTTATTTTTTGATTCATATGAAGTTTAGTGAAGATGAAATACTATGTTTGTATACTTGGGCCTATGCATCAGTGCATGTAAAGGACCTGATATTTGAGTTGGTGTAATTAGAACTTTAATTTAACGGTAAACCAAGAAACTGCAAGTTCATGTTACTCCAAATATTTAAGCTCTAACAACCTCAGACTTTTGAGTTGATAAACTTAATTAAACTGCTTATTTAATCAGTGTAAAGAAAACTACTTTCTTATTTACTGACGTTCTTATTTGTCATTTTCTTCTATAATTCTTATTTTCAGAATTTGATTTAATTTTCTTTTGGAATTGTTTTTAAAGCTCAAACTTAAAACATTCCAATTGAAAAGTGAAAAGTCTGAAGCTGTTTGCTCGTAACAGTTTCCATTTTATATTCTAGGACTGTTTGCACTTCTTTTGTTATTGATGAATAAATGTCCAGCTACGTCCTGCAGAGGAATAAAAACACCACCTAATGTCCCAGAAACGATGTGGCCCTCCAGCAGTGCTCGGGTTGCTCATGCGGCCCCCAGTAAAAATGAATTGCCCACCCCCAGCCCTGCCCTAACCGTAACCCTAACCCCCTAACTACACTGTGCTATACCCTGCTACACCCTGCTACACCCTGCTACACCCTGCTATATTCTGCAGTGCCCTGCTACACCCTGCTGTATTCTGCAGTACCCTGCTACACCATGAGTTACTCCAACTACTATTTCTAGTAATTTTTCCATTATCTTGAGACTGTTATTGCTGCTCTTCATTCTAACCCCAACCGTCCGTCAGACTCCGCCCACCAAGAGCCTGGTGACGTCTCCGGTTTCTCCCTTCAAGAATTTATTGTCACTACTGTCACGCTAAATGCTTCATCTAAGTGGATTTACTGGAACGTGTGTGTGTGTGTGTTTTTTTTAACTTTAAAGGAAGTCCCCTCTGGTAAATCCCTCATCAGGTGAAAATGTTCTGACTCATCCAAATACTTTGGGACATATCTAACAACAACATCTGTTCATCAGTTGGTTTTTAAGCGTCTTTTTGTAGATTGTGATCTTTTTTTCTCATTTTGATTCTCAACAAAAACTCACACTGAGAAATAAGTCTGGTTGTAGAATTAACAAGGGACAGTAGTCATCATCCTCCTCTCCCTGTCTTTAGTCTTTGAGCCCTGACAAACTAACCAGACGGCCAACCGTCGACAGAAAAGGCCGTCAGACCGACCGCCCCCCCAAATTGGCCAAAAAAAGGTGCCGACTGTCGAAAGACGCTAATTGGATGAGTGCATCGCGTTGGTTTGGGTTCTCCGGAAATTCATCTTATTCATAATCCAATCTTATATTTTACTAAAATAGATCCCTGAAACGTGTTTCTGAAAACATTTTAAGGAGAAATTGGACCTGAATCTGTCTTCATTACACACACACACACACACACACACACACACAGCTGCTGAATCTTCAATTCTTTAAATATTTTCCTCAGATTTTGAGAGACTCTGGAGTCCCTTGTCCTGCTCCTCGTTTCACGGTTAGCTCTCCACCAATCAGATTGCTCATTTGAGTCCAGATGCCGGCAGTGCCCGCCTTCTGACGGAGCATGTCAGGTTGGCCACCAGCCCCCCCACCCCCCCCCGCCCCCCCACCACCACCATGGACGACGCCAAGAAACACTCAAAGAAGATCGTGCACTGCATCGTGTTCGGTTCCACGTAGCCGGGAATATACGCCGTCAACACCGTCAAGAGCCAAACCTGTAGTTGGCAGTAAGAAATTCAACCCCCGTCAGCCAATCAGAATCACTTCCTCTCTTCTCTTTCATTCCTCCTCTCTTCCTCTCTTCCTTTGTCTCAGTTTACGTGCAAACCAATATGTCCAAAGATCTCCACTCTGCCAGAGTTCTTAGAAAGAGATCTCCGTGTGAACACGGCCAACTTAAGTAAGGTCCTTGGGATATGTTCAGCTAAAATGTTAATTTATTCAAAATGTTGTGATTCCCAATGTCCCTTTCTATAATCTAATCTCCTTACCTACAGGTTACCCTCTGGAAACATGGATGTTATCAGCACTTTAGTGAATGACAGCAACTTCAACACCCCCCATTTCCAAGACTTCACCACCCCCTTTCCAAATCCAACTCCAATAGACATACCATTGACCATTTCACCTTTAGGCTTCAAACCCTATGATTCCAACACCATCTTCCCAGGCTCCAGTAATTACACCAACAGCACCTTCTCCAGTGATTACACCAACAGCACCATCGGCTCCTTCGATGACACCAAAGCTGGATTCATCTCAGATGTGGTGACGTACATCGTCATCTGCATCGGCCTTCCTCTGACCCTCGTCGCCATCTACGCTCTCTACTCTGTGGTGGGAACATTAGGAACAACATGTGTTTATTTACTGTGTGTGTGTGTGTCTGTGTGTGTCTGTGTGTGTTTGAGTATCCTGAAGTAGAAGAAACAAACAGTCAGGAAGGAAAGTAACGTCTGATTTGAACCAAAACAACATCATATGTAAGGATATCTTAGCATGATAGCTTATGCTAGTCGGGGTTAGCATTGATGAGCATTTGGGTTGCCCGGTGTGTGAATGGTCATGTGATACGTGTTGTCAGACGTGATAACATGAGCAGAGATTAGGTCTCCTACTGGAGATAAGACTACTGGGTGCATAGAGATCTTTGAGAAAATATTTGAGAAGGAACTACACATGTACTCCAGGTTGTAGCCCCATCCCTGATCTTTCCCTGACTCTAAGTGGTTTCACCCTGCATGTTGAAAGATTACACGATATGGGGGCTAACCGAGGGTCAGTATTTGAGGAGTTCTTGCGTATGAGAATGTGTTTCTGACAGCTCAAAAGAGTTTGATGAGAAATATGATATATAAAGCCGGCTGAGCAGAGAGTTGAGATTTCCTCTGATTTGTTTCCTGCAGGTACGCAGTGACCACGTCGTTCCCATCTACGTCATCAACCTTCTGGTCTCTGACCTCATCCAGCTCTGCTGCATGATCTGTGATGTGGTCCATCCTTACCGCCCGATGATATACGTTGTCTACGTCAGTGTTTACAACTACAGTCTGATGACCAGTGTGGGCTTCATGGTGTGCATCGCCCTGGAAAGGTACCGGTCTCATATCATAGGAACTGTTGTGCATCCAAACCTGTTGATGAGAACACGTTGGTCCAGCATGTGGAGCTCCTTCTGTGTCTGACTTTAGTGTTGATGTTGTATTTCAGGTACCTGCTTATCGTCTTCCCCCTGTGGTACCACTGCAGACGAACCATCCGGTCCACCGTGGTGATCTGTGCCGTGGCCTGGGTCCTTCCTTCTCTCTACCTCTTCACTTTATTTTTTGCTGATAATTTCACGGTTCCCCAAATCATCGCCTTTGTCTTCCTGCTCCTTCCCCTCCCACTGCTCTTGTTCTTCTGCTGTGCGTCTCTCAAAGCCCTGTCTGCCTCCGTCTCAATCCTGCCTGAAGAAAAACAACGAATTGTAGGAACTTTGGTCCTGGTGCTGCTAATTTACATGCTGCTGTTCCTGCCCAATGTTATTTTGATAATGGTGGTGAGATACACAAAAGACCAATTACTAACTAATACTCTGGCCTATGTGTCTTCGGTGTTTCTTAAGCTGAATCCTCTTGTAGACCTGGTTCTGTATATCTTCATGAAGAAAGGGGTCCTAGACAAGATCTTGGCCTCTATGCGTTGCTGCAGAGTGGAAGACAGAGATCTCAGGAGTCTGGAAAACAACGATGTGAACTAGAAAAATGGACCCAGGCTACATCCACCCTGCTACCATTTAGTTTGTCAGCGGCATTTGGAGACAAAAATCTCAAAGACCTCAATGCACCCTCTAGTCTTATCTCCAGCAGCAGACCTAATCTCCGTGCATATTATCACGTCTGACAACATGTATCACATGACCATTCACACACACTGGGCAACCCGAATGCTCATCAATGCTAACGCCGGCTAGCATATGCTATCATGCTAAGATATCCTTCCATATGACGTTGTTTTGGTTCCAATCAGACGTTACTTTACTTCCTGACTGTTTTTTCCATAAAGTGCTTTTGGTTCTTGCTTCTTGTCTTCTTCTTTTGCATCGGCTGTTGGCTCTGCTGCTTCTTCTACTTCTGCTTTGTAGTTCTGTTTTCTTCTGTAGTTCTCTTTGTAGTTTTCAGATACATCTAGCAACCCTGATACTGGCTCGGTTACAGGTAAAGGTTTAAGGTCTGTCTGAAGCATCTGTCTGTTATCATCTGTTAGCATCTGTCAACACCTGTCTGTTAGGTTAGTTAAATTCCTGCATAAATGGGAACAGCGCCATCTGCTGGTGTCACTCTCTCAATGCGCCGCAGGGTTAAATTTGGTGAATTATGGGAAATCCACAGCACAACTCTTGACAACTGCTGTGGTAAATTGCACGTTAAACGCTGCAGAGACAATATTAGCCAAAATGTTTTAAAGCCCACCCCACAATGTTTAATTTTAATGTAATATTTTTATTTTTGTGTTGTAGTTTAGCGCTGAATGCCGCTAGTTTGGCGTCGTGGGAAGCATTCATTTTGAATTTAGAGCTAAACGCAAAATGATCTAACTTTAAATAGCTTCTGACGCCATTCTTGGGTGTGTGTGTATGTAACTGTTGTTGAATTTGTTGTTGACTTTTATGTATGATATGTAATGTTAAATGAAAATGTATAATGCTAACATAGGAACAACCTCCTGATGTCGTGACACTGTGTTTAATATACTGCCATTTAGGAGTCAAGGATTTTATTTCATTTATTTTACATTTTACTGTGAAATAGGCAAAGCTTTATAAACCATTTTTGTTGTAATTATTGTTCAAAAAATTCCACTATACGATCACAGTTATACAGTTTAACAATAAATCAGCAGAACTCTTGACAACTGCTGTGGTCTGTTTGTGTCTCCGTGGTTGACGTGCTCGCCCTGATTCGGCCTGATTTCCCTATGTGCAGGTAACTGTCATTGAATCTGATGTTGACTTTTATGAGTAAAGTAACGTTAAGTGATGTTAAATGAAAATGTAAAATGTTAATGTAGGAACTGCATTTTGTTACTATATTTTATTGTGAAATTTTTTTATTTATTTTATTTATCCTTTATTTAACCAGGTAATACCCATTGAGATTAAAAATCTCTTTTGCAAGGGAGACCTGGCCAAGATAGGCATCAAAATTACATCACATCATTACATACGTACAAAGACACACACATGTATACAAATAGACAAAGCATTGTGATCCAACCTTGTTATAATTCTTGTTAAGAAAATTCCACTTTACGATCACAGTTAGACAGTTTAACAATTAATGAGCAGAACTCCTGATAACTGCTGTGGGCTGTTTGTGTCTCCGTGGTGATGACGTGCTCGCCCTGATTCGGCCTGATTCGTGCAGATGCAGACGCAGCCTCACGCACACAACTTAGCGAGACTGGCTGGCTGTAGAGGACCGTCACAGTGGTCCCGCAACCGTCACACCAGCACGGGTTCTCCCAAAATCCCAGTCTACGTATCGTCGCGTTTTCAGACCGTCTCAGATGTTCCAATGTGTGTGTATGTGGTGGATGGTGAGAGTTAGAGAGGAGCATATAGATGGGGGGGCTGCGGTACGGATCTCTGGAAGTTTCTCAAACAAATGTCTCTCTCTCCTCCAGTTTTAACTCTTCAGACATCATAGTTGGTCAGAATGTAGGAAATCTTGTTCCGGTCGCAGACATGTAACTATGGAGACTATCGGACTTAAATTGTTGGCTGAGATCAGACCATCTGTCGATGGAAACCATGAAAAAAACATTCAGCTGGAGTCCAATTCAGTGATTTTTTCCCCAAACAAATGTCTCTCTCCTCCAATTTTTAGTCTTCGGACATCATAGTTGGTAAAAATGTAGGAAATCTTGTTCCGGTCGCAGAGATGTAACTATGGAGACTATTGGACTTAAATTGTTGGCTGTGATCTACCAACTGTCAATAGAAACTATGAAAAAAAACATGCAGCTGGAGTCCGATTCAGTGATTTTTTCCCCCAAACAAATGTCTCTCTCTCCTCCAGTTTTAACTCTTCAGACATCATAGTTGGTCAAAATGTAGGAAATCTTGTGCCGGTTACAGACATATAACTATGGAGTCTATCAGACTAAAACATTTTGCGCTAGGCTCACCAACTGCGATAGAAAACATTGAAAAAAGAAATGGTGCTTGTACTCTAAGGAAATCAATCACTAGCTAGGTGAGACATGTTTGTGTTCAAATCAACACTCGTTACTTCTTACGTTAGATGTCCACGGAGCAGTTGTAGTTTTCAGGAACAATAAACGAGTTTGTCTCAGGGAAGAAGACACGACTGGAGAAAAACTTAGTCGCGTATTTCAGGTAAAACATGTGTATGTTGTCTAGGCTATGACATCAGTCTCTAAGGGTTAGCCTGCTAACCTAACCTTAGGTGAGCTGTTTCGATCGTTAATTATTAGCCTTATTTAAACGTGATTTAGACATTTAGAATTTGGAGAAGTTTTACTCACAGCTTGAAGACTGAGTGGTTGTGTAATGGACACTTTCTTTACAGGTCTCAACTCGTAGTCTGTACCTCACTAACAATGCAAATGTGGCGTTGTTCCCGGGAGCATCTGGCGTGCTCAGCTCATTCGACCTTACTGCCAGAGGTTCAATTTCAATTCAATTCAATTCAATTTTATTTATAGTATCAATTCATAACAAGAGTTATCTCAAGACACTTTACAGATAAAGGAGGTCTAGACCACACTCCAAAATATACAAGGACCCAACAGTTCTAGTAGTTTCCTCCAAGTTCTAGTAGTTTCCTCCAAATTTTTGTAGTTTCCTCCAAGTTCTAGTAGTTTCCTCCAAGTTCTAGTAGTTTCCTCCAAGTTCTAGTAGTTTCCTCCAAGTTCTAGTAGTTTCCTCCCAGTTTTAGTAGTTTCCTCCAAGTTCTAGTAGTTTCCTCCAAGTTCTAGTAGTTTCCTCCAAATTTTAGTAGTTTCCTCCAAGTTCTAGTAGTTTCCTCCGAGTTTTAGTAGTTTCCTCCAAGTTATAGTAGTTTCCTCCAAATTTTAGTAGTTTCCTCCAAGTTCTAGTAGTTTCCTCCAAGTTCTAGTAGTTTCCTCCAAGTTCTAGTAGTTTCCTCCGAGTTCTAGTAGTTTCCTCCAAGTTTTAGTAGTT
>NW_023269569.1:1020-1872 GCF_013103735.1 Etheostoma cragini | reverse complement strand
GGGGGGGGGGGGCAGAGTGATGAGTAACACTGGGATCGGCTCTCTACTGTTTTACATTTAGTCTGGAGGACATATTCATACGGGTCCCCGGTTCAGAAAGAAATGCAGGTATACAACTTTCATATCTCTTCATGTTGTTAGCGTGTTGTTAGCGTGTTGTTAGCATGTCCTTAGTGTGTTGTGAACATGTCGTTAGCATGTAGCTGGGACTCACAAGCGATCTGGACCCGGGCCTTGCGGCTGACGAGGCGTCCGTAGCGGTTCTGGGCAGCACAGTCGTACTCGCCGGCGTCCGTCTCGTTGCTGTCGCGTCTCTTGGAGAAGTTCCTGATGAGAAGCGTCCCATTGGCCAGCACCGTCGCCATGGTGCCCGTCGCCACGGGGATGCCGTTTCGTCTCCAGGTGACGGAGATTGGCCCCTCTCCTTCCACCTGGCAGTCCAGCAGCAGGGGGCGGTCCCTAGCCGCGATGACATCACTGGGCTCCTGGAGGAAGGCGAGCTCCGAGGCTCCGCCCACACCTGGAGGGGGGGGGGGGGGGGGGGGGACATCAGCGTTTCACCTTTTCATAACTGTCACTTTAAGAGGAGAGCTGCAACAGACAAATTAAGTTACATTCCCGTCCTCTCAGAGTCCTGTTGTCATTGACAACGTCACAAAATGTCCAAAAAACATAAAAAATGTCAGAAAAGTGAAACAGCTTCAACAAGGTTTAGAAAAGTGCCAAAAACGAATGAAAAGCAAAAAAAACATTGAAAAAGTGCCAAAAACCTGTTGAATCTTTCAAAGGGGGCTATGGTTTCTACCTGGACATGGTTTCCACCTGGACATGGTTTCTACCTGGACACGGTTT
>NW_023269569.1:762-929 GCF_013103735.1 Etheostoma cragini | reverse complement strand
GTTTCCACCTGGACATGGTTTCTACCTGGACATGGTTTCTACCTGGACATGGTTTCCACCTGGACATGGTTTCCACCTGGACATGGTTTCTACCTGGACATGGTTTCTACCTGGACACGGTTTCTACCTGGACATGGTTTCTACCTGGACATGGTTTCTACCTGGAC
>NW_023269569.1:0-496 GCF_013103735.1 Etheostoma cragini | reverse complement strand
ACACGGTTTCTACCTGGACATGGTTTTACGTTTTATTATATATTATTACAGTATATTATATTCATTATATTATTTAAACAGGTGTACCCTACGTCTCTAAAAGTCCGGTTGTTTTTACTTAAAAAGCAGCAAACGTTGAATTAAAGGACAGAGACAGAGAAACGCAGCGTGTTTCCATGGATACGGTTCTACCGTTTTTAACAGCTTTTAGTCACTTTCTCTCCATGTTTTTATTATATTTTTTCACCTGTTGTTGCCTTTAACTTACTTTCTTCTTTAAACTGTCTTTTACTCTGAAAGGGGACACCAATATTGGGAAAAAACAAACGAACGTGGACTTATATTTTGCTTCTGACCCAGAACGCTGGAAACTCAGTTTGATGAAAACACTGATTTAAGCAACGAAAATGTTTTTACAAAAGTGACAAAAACTTAAAAATACGTGTTGAAGAAAAGGGATCAAAATATCAAAATCACCAAAAATGTGACAAAGATC
>NW_023269568.1:0-1886 GCF_013103735.1 Etheostoma cragini | reverse complement strand
TGTGTGTGTGTGTGTGTGTGTGTGTGTGTGTGTGTGTGTGTGTGTGTGTGTGTGTGTGTCCCAGGTGGTTTCAGATGAAAGGCTGTGTGTACCTGTTCTGATCGTTAGCTGCAGGGTTGAGGGCCTCAATCACAGCGCTGGGAAGACGCCAAGACAGGGACGGACGGGGACGCCACTCAGACACACAACACTAGGACGGGGACGTAGACCTGCAGACACACAACACTAGGACGGGGACGTAGACCTGCAGACACATGGGGGACGCTGCTGTCAGACCAAACTCTGGGAAACAAGACATTTTAGACGTAAACATGTAAAATGAAATGACTAAAATGTCAAAGACTGTCCACAAAAAGTGACAAAAATGTCAAAAAATGTCAAAAATGTCCACAAAAAGTAACACAAATTAAAAAGAAAAGACTAAAATGTAAAAGACTGTCAACATAAATGTCCACAAAAAGTGTAAAAAATGTCAAAAAAGTTACATAACTGTGAAAATAGAAACCTGACGTTCTATTTAGGAAATTTGGTTAAAATTATTCTGATCTAGACACGTTTTTGAAAATGGGTCAAAATTGTCCCGAAGACAACAGGAGGGTAAAATTGTCTCTGCAGTCCATTGAATCATCCATCCATCCGTCCATCCATCCATCCATCCATCCATCCATTCATTCATTACTGTTCTCACCAGACTTCATTCATAAAACTCCAGTTTTTAACTCCCATTCTCTCCGGGCTCCGAGGCTTTTGTTTGAAGTTGTAAACGGGAGTTGTGATTGACAGTCCGAGTCTCTGTGATCCTTTTGTCCCTCTGTCCCCCCCCCGTCCCCCGTCCCCCCCCCATGTCTCTGTGTGTGTGTTTCCAGCTCAGGAATGTGTGATGAGTCCGAGCGTCCTCACAAGTATACAAGTACAAACAAGTGTCCAATCGGAGTCTGTCATTGTCTCCGTTCAACCGTCTGAAGGTTAAAAACCTGATCTACGTCCATGCAGCTCTGCATGAAGGGTTAGGAACGAGTTATTTAAGGATTCATGCAACTTTTAGGACTTTAAAACCCCGACTTATTCCCCAAAACAGTCTGTAAATGATGTCGAATCCCAGAGACTCACAGGAGTCTAATGAGGTAAAAATTAGACCTTTTTCAATGAAGTTTGGTTTGAAATTTTATGAATGGCCAACTTTTTTCCCCAAAATCACAAAAACAAAAGTGACTTATGTTGATTAATTTCTGCAAGTAGGATTATGAACAACTTATTTAAGGATTCACACAACTTTATGGACTTTAAAACCCAGACTTATTCCCCAAAACAGTCTGTAAATGACGATGAATCACAAAGAACAGGACTCTTAAAATGAGACTTTTTTCAATGAAGTTTGGTTAGAAAGAGCCAATTATTTTCCCAAAAATCACAAAACAAAAGTTACTGTTGTTGATGAATTTCTGCAAGTAGGATTATGAACAAGTTATTTAAGGTTTTACACAACTTTTAGGACTTTAAAACCCAGACTTATTCCCCAAAATAGTCAGTAAATAACGATAAATCACAGAGACTCAGTGGATTCTAAAAATTAGACTTTTATCAATGAAGTTTGGTTAGAAACTTCATGAATAGCCAACATTTTTTCCCAAAAAACATAAAACAAAAGTGACTTTTGTTGATAAATTTCTGCAAGTAGGATTATGAACAAGTTATTTAAGGATTCACTCAACTTTTAGGACTTTAAAACCCCGACTTATTCCCCAAAACAGTCTGTAAATGACGATGAATCACAAAGAACAGGAATCTTAAAATGAGACTTTTTTCAATGAAGTCTGGTGAGACGTGTTCGACATCAAGCTCCGTTTCCTTCAGACTCTCTGGACTTTTTTTGGGGGGGAGGGGGG
>NW_023269567.1:0-2456 GCF_013103735.1 Etheostoma cragini | reverse complement strand
TGTAGATGTGTGTGAATGTTTATGAGCAGGTGTGTAGATGTGTGTGAATGTTTATGAGCAGGTGTGTAGATGTGTGTGTGTGTGATGAGCAGGTGTGTAGATGTGTGTGAGTGTTTATGAGCAGGTGTGTAGATGTGTGTGAGTGTGTGATGTCGTAACGAGACACAAATGCACAAAATGCAGCAAAAGCCACGATGACCACACGGAGTAAACCAGACTACACAATGCAAGGGTTAATGTTCAAAGGAAGGGGTAAAAAAAGAAGAAGAAGAAGAAGAATGGAGGATGCAAGAAAGGAAAAGGTGAGAACAGGGAGAAGGTGATGGGATCTACAGCCAACGCTGGCTGCTGATTGGCTGGTAGAAAACAAAGGATAACGACAGAGTGAAGATGAAAGTGATGCCGATGATCATGGAGGGGCAAACTGAGGAGGATGTGGAGGTGGAGGGATGGTTTCCATGCCGACTGCGTCATTTTACCTGCTCTCATGTTCACGTTTGGCATCTTGAGCACGGTCCCGCCTTCCTTCTTAGGGACCGCCTCCTCTGGTTTGTGGGCGGGGGGGTGGGTGGGCGGAGCCTGGGGCGCGGGCTCCTGGGTGTCGAGCTTCTCCAGCTCGGCCTTGGTCTTCTGGGGGGAGGCCTGCGTGAGGAGGAGGTAGGAGCTCCGACCTGGAGCCTCCTCGAGGGGGGGCGGGGCTACTTTTGCCACAGGTGGAGCAGAGAATGGAGCCGGGTCCCTCTGCCCGAAGCCCAGATCGTCGTCATCCATGGGGATCTCCGGGGGCTTGGAGGAGGCAAACTTGGAAGTATCCAGAGCCTCGAGAAACTCGTCGATGACACCCCTGGGGGGTCGCTCGATGAACTCAAACTCTTCAGAGGAGACCTCGTGCTCCGAGACCTCCTCGGCTATCTCCGGCTCCTCCATGTCCATCTCCATCTTCTGGTCCATTGTCTCCGTTTCCACCTGAAAGATGGAGGGGTTCTTGGCCATGGCTTCCAGGACCGGGGACAGGGAGTCTGCAGTTGGCGACTCCGAGTCCGAATCCTCGGTGGGGGT
Organism: Etheostoma cragini; assembly: GCF_013103735.1. Lineage (NCBI taxonomy): Eukaryota > Metazoa > Chordata > Actinopteri > Perciformes > Percidae > Etheostoma > Etheostoma cragini. Next base: position 1,397 of record NW_023269567.1, on the reverse strand, counting down.
CTTTTTGCTGTGCAGGTCCAGAGGCTCAAACGTTTTGGTCATTTTGGGAGCATCGTGGCTCGAAAACCAATCCTTCTGCTCAATCTTGACCGGTTCCTCCTCTCTCACAGCGACGGGGGTGGGTTCCTCGGCTTTTTTGACCAGATCGAATGCGTCGAGACCTTTGTCGTCGGCGGTTCCTTTGCCTTTCACCTCCAGCTGCTCGGTCATCTCCTTCAGCAAGGACACTTTAGCATCGAAGGCAAACGGGTTGTTGGCCGACAGGTTGATCGGAGGGTTGGGCGACTCCATCATCCTCCGTTCCAGGATGGGACTCTGCTCCTCCGGGCTTCCCTCCGAGGAGCCGGAGTCCATTTTGTCTGGGTTGAGCGGGGACGACTTCAGGATGTCTGGGAGCGACGGTGGCAAGGCCGAGTCCTCTTCCTGCTCCTCGTCGTCTTCGTCGTCCTCCAGATCTTTCAGACCAGACGAGAACTGGTTCACCGATTGCATGAGCGAGTCGGCGGCCATCTTTCCGGTCTCAAATGTTTTCCCATCGTCTAAGAAAGACGGAGGGGTATCCTGGGACTCTCCAGCCAGGCCGTACTGGACCAGGTCCGGAGTGGGACTCTCTGACATTTTTGAGGCCCTGCTGTCGGACTTGGAGTCTCCAAAGTGGGAGTAGCCACTGTCCGCCAGTGGGGAAAAGCCCTCAAATGGGTTATTATTCTTCTTCACCTCGTACATCAGGTCATCATCTTCGTCGGACTGGTTGTCGTGCAGGTCTGGCTCAAACCCGGAAGAGCTAACGGGAGCCGGGTCCTTGGAGAAGGAATCCATGGAGACCTTGGAGTTGTCTTGAGATGCAAGGAATGGTGAATCCCAGGGCTCTGTTGGGTTAGAGGAGGCAAGGTGAGACTCAGGGACCTTCATCTTGGGGTTCACGGGGGAGGGGCCAGTGGAGGACCTGTCTGAGCTAATCATCTTCTCCTCGGGCGAAACGGAAACCCCGCTGTCTTCACATGGATTATGACGCCCTGGGTCTTTCCCTAAGCTCAAGTAAGGACCGGCTAAGGGATCGAGAAGATCCTCCTCAGTCTTACTAAGGCCCGGTCCAGAGTCCCCCTCTTCACCCACCCAAGGCATGTCCTTGGGGTGAGTAGTGGGGGGTTCGGTGGAGAAGGAGACCAAGGATGCAGCGAATCCCGAAGTAGGGGGCTGGTTGGGACTCTCGGTCAGAGAGAGCTCCTCCAGAGAGTCGGGGGAGTGGAGAGGGGAGAGAGGCGAGATGGGAGCAGGGGAATCACCCTTCTGCCCAAGTGCTTGAGTAGAGAGGGAGGGGGGAGAATGCAATACAGCACATATCAAAGACACACTCCATTCCTCATGGTGCCAACCACCCCCCCCCCCCCCCCCCC
>NW_023269566.1:0-3857 GCF_013103735.1 Etheostoma cragini | reverse complement strand
GGGAAGGACTGGTGGTGGACTGGATGGCAGGACTGGTGGTGGGCTGGAGGGGAGGACTGGTGGTGGACTGGATGGCAGTACTGGTGGTGGACTGGATGGCAGTACTGGTGGTGGACTGGATGGCAGTACTGGTGGTGGGCTGCTGGTTAGTCCAACCTCAATGGTACAAAAATAAGAACTAATTAACCTCCTGTAATAAGAACAAATGTGCCCTTTCTCTGAGAGTTAAAATAATCGCACACACTTACAATTAATTAACAGTTCATAAAGAGCCTTCATCCTGTCAAGGCATTTTTCAGAATGGTCTGACAGCTGCCATTTTGGATAGAGGACTTGTGCAGACCAGGCCTTCTGTTTCTTAGTTTTCTTTCCAAGAAAGACTATGGCCTTGTTCCCCAATGTATTTAACTTTTCAACCTGAAAATAAAGATAAATATTATAAAATATATACAGAAATATACAATTACAAGTGTCTGAAACATTGGGGCCGGTAATTATTTAAATAATAAATACAGAAGTTAAACACATACCAAGACGGATGCCTCATCAACAACATGAGAGGTGGTTCGATTTTTTTGTTGGTTTTTCCACCACGTCTTCTTTCTGGCCTCAAATGTCTCCAGTTTTTTGGCCAGTCTTTGCTTTCTTGGCTGTACTGACTGGCAGTATTTGCAGATCTTGGTGGCCACACCAATAGCTGCTTTGCAGCTCACGCAAGTTGTAGTCGTTGACCCTTGTGGCATCTTAAAACTAGAATATAAAACAAGCAACATGTAATGATTGCTATTTTCATCTAAGTATTGTATTGTATTTTTGTGTGTATGATTTTACCACTTGTCTTACTGTAGCTCTTATCTCATATGCTGATTATGCTATAAAACTATAAAGCTTTCCTTCTGACCACGGTTAGCACATTACACATTGCCGCCAACTGCAGCTAACGTTATATGCGGTGCGGCTAATATAATGCTGGATAAACCCCTATTTTATTGGACAAATCCCTATAAATTCATGGTGATAAATAATTAACGAATGATGGCTTAGACAGCGCTAACTAACTTTATTATTCAGGTTCCGTTAGCATACGTTGATATCTGTAAGTGTGTTCATTCACGGTCCATTACCTACCTTTGAGGATGCACAGTAAGAATGGCGGTGGCGGGGACAGCGGACCTCCGGGACAAAAACTCAATCTGCTGACCTCTGTGCCTCTGTGACAGGGCAACGCAGGTGTCAATCATCGACCTCTCGCAGCTACGTCGCCCACACGTAAAAACGTGATGCTACTTTGTGACACTGTCACACGATCCACTTTGCCGCGGGCCTCATTCCATTTCGAAGGTGGACTGTCTACCGCAGGCGGTCACCATCCTTTTTGAAACTGAGAGCTACTTCATGGGTCCTGAGTCATATACAGCTACCAGTTTGATTCATGCTTCTGAAATAACAAATTTGCTTAGTTTGCCTTCAATTATATATGATTATTAATGATTAATGACACACATCTATGTGAATACTTAGACTTAGCTTTATTACAAACTCATCACGTTAATTATTTCTCACAATTTATATTCAACAATGACTTAACAAGGTGAGAAACAGATATCATCAATATTGTATTTTCATTTTTACAACAGGCCTGAAGGCTATCATGTGGTCCTTGGGGCACCTTTGCACCGCTACTGTGGACACCGTGTTGGTGACCCCTGAGTCTAATGTAACCTGAACTCAGAGACCACTGTCTCTGTTTTTAGGCGTATTATAATCTGTGATTGGAAAATAAGAAGTTTATTTCATTGTAAGTTATATTTCCAGCAGGGTGCCTGGCTACAGCTGAGGTTATACCATCCAATAAAGCACTGCACAGCTAACTATAACATTATGCATTGTGTAGCCTACAGTATTTATGAAGGTAAATATGGTGCAAAAGTGTTGTGTTCACCCCATGTTAGCAGTTTACAGCCTTATGAATATGAAGCATAGTGGCTTGCTATTTTACAGATAATATGAGTCTGTCAACACTGACGGCTAAAAATAACATATTTCAAAGGCAAATTGATTTATGAAATATTACTTGGGATACAATATTCATTTTAATTTTACAAGAGTGTCTGCCGAAAAATATTCTGTCCCTTAAAAAAAGTGTAGTTGATGACCCCAGCCTTAGAATATAGGCCTAATGCTTACTACAGACTTACCTGAAAGGAACAACTCACACAATGGGATAAAACAGGAAACTGACTACTGAAAATTATTAATGAATCAAACAACAGAGACATTGACTATAGTTGAAACAAGAGTTCACTTTACTGGGTGAAATTAACAAAGTTGGCTTTCTAGAGCAAAGTGACTATGCCCTGTTCAAAATAAAGACTATATGTCTTTAGGTAGAAAAGGTTAAAGAAGAGGGAGAGAGAATTCCTATACTAACATGTGGAACATAAAAATAGCACTCTGTTGCTTTTGGGGCAGAGGGTGGGGACTAATGGGTTAACATAAGGGGGTTTACATTTCAGAGGAATTTGCAGTACATGCTCTAAACACAAATAAATCTTCCAACAGCCTGAGGATTCACATACAAGTTTTACAACACTGTTTGGGTTGAACACATATTCTTAGAGTCATACACATCTTCCTCTAATAACTACTCTCCCAGTTCCTCATCACTTGAGGAAGAATTCTCTAAGTCTTCCTCTTCCGAGAAGTCATCTAAGGACAATGTTTGCAGTCCAAGAATACTTTTGTATGTTGTGCGTGATGTGGCCAGTTGTGCTTCAACTTCACACAATCTTCTCTTCAGCACACAGAGTAGTCCCTCACGTCCTTTCTCCATTAACCGGCTGTACTCCCTGAGAATATAACATTAAAATTAAAAAAAATGAGCCAAGTGGTTACCAGAGAAGCACATTGAAGAAAAAGACTAACTATTGTCCTTACATTTCCCATTGATGTCTTCAGTGAACTCTTCAATCAGTCCAGCAACATTCCTCATGTACTCCATGTGCTGCTTGACTTCCCGAACCACAATAACTTCCTCTTCTTTCAGTCTAGCCAGCAGCATTACCTTGTCAAAAACATTTTTTTCCTGCTCCATATCACCATGACCTGTAAAACATATCGGGACAGAAGATATTTACATTTACATTATCTCTTTTTAATTTGGATGCTTGTTCTATGTGTCATGTGTTTGACTATGTAAAGTTGTACAGTATGTTCCTATTTATTTCTGTGGCCTCTTGGCCAGGTCATGTTTGTAAATGAGAAGTGGTTCTCAAACTGGATAAATAAAGGTTAAATAAATAAAATTTTGCATTTTGTTCTAGTACTATAGAGAACTAAACCCTGACAGGATGAGCTAGAATCCCAGATTCCAAATGTACATCGAGATGTGTGCATCAAACAATTTGTATTCAGTGCATTTCAGAGGAAGTACTTACATTCCCATGGCCAGGAGTAGTTGTCCACAGCCAGGAGTTCATTGGGAGGAGGCAGTTTTTCATCTTTCCCCACAGTAGCATTGTGGTCATTGATGGCAACTTCCAAGGCTTTCCCCTCAACAACAATCTTTCTTCTCAGTTGATGCCTTTGCTTATTCCCACCTACGATGACAAAACACAAAATGAGTGTGCACTCACACGATTTCTACACGAAAGCACCATTCAAAATAAGGCTTCACAATATGCATGTACAGTATGTGTTACGATTATTGTGACAGAAGCTGTGTGATAATTTTTGCATCACAATTTCCGATATCATTTGAAAAATTGTGAAAAAACAATAAAAACTAGAACTGCACGCAGTTTCAACGGGGTCCAAGCCTCCCCTCGCAAGTCGTCCCCAGCGACCCGGGGAGCGCA
>NW_023269565.1:0-2818 GCF_013103735.1 Etheostoma cragini | reverse complement strand
GGTGTAAATGTGCACAGATGTTCCTTTCAAAGAATTTCAGCAACATTTTTAAAAGGTATTAAAGTAAAACTTCATATATTAACACGTTTTCTTGTGCTCCGTCGGGGGGCCACCCCGTGGTGCGAGTCGTACCCTGAGGGACGGCGAGTCCTCCGAGTCGTTGCGTCTCTTCAGGATGGACTTGGTGGGCAGGCTCAGCATCTCCTCCAGCTCCTTCCGGCGCCGCGCCGTCTGCAGCTCCCTGAACTCCTTCGGAGGTTTCTCGCCGCTCTCGCTGCCGCTGGTGGAGGACGAGCTGCTGCTGGAGCTACGGCTCCTCGGACGGCTCTTACTGCGGCCGCGGCTCGCCGCCCGGCTGTAGCTCCGCCCCCTGGACCTGGACCTGGACCTGGACCGGGAACATCAACCAGAACCTGAACTCAACACTCACCAAGCGCCAGATAGGGAACGTGTTCTGTTTGGTGGTGCTGTCTATCTCAGAGGTTCCAGTACTCAGTACTCACTCAGTATACTCAGTACTCAGTATTCACAGCCGTGGTCCTACTACATCCTGCTACATCCCGCTACATCCTGCTACACCCTGCTACATCCTGCTACACCCTGCTACACACTGCTACATCGTGCTACATCGTGCTACACCCTGCTACATCGTGCTAAACCCTGCTACATCCTGCTACATCGTGCTACATCCTGCTACATCCTGCTACATCCTGCTACACCCTGCTACATCCTGCTACATCCTGCTAAACCCTGCTACATCCTGCTACACCATGCTACACCCTGCTACACCCTGCTACATCCTGCTAAACCCTGCTACATCCTGCTACATCCTGCTACATCGTGCTAAACCTTGCTACATCGTGCTAAACCCTTCTACATCCTGCTGCATCGTGCTAAACCCTGCTACATCGTGCTAAACCCTGCTAAACCCTGCTACATCGTGCTAAACCCTGCTACATCGTGCTAAACCCTGCTACATCGTGCTAAACCCTGCTACATTGTGCTACATCGTGCTAAACCCTGCTGCATCCTGCTAAACCCTGCTACATCCTGCTACACCATGCTACACCGTGCTGCATCGTGCTAAACTCTGCTACACCGTGCTACATCCTGCTAAACCCTGCTACATCCTGCTACACCATGCTACACCGCGCTACATCGTGCTAAACTCTTCTACACCGTGCTACATCGTGCTAAACTCTGCTACATCGTGCTAAACTCTGCTACATCCTGCTACACAGTACATCTAAATGGTATTTAAGAAGAAGATAAAGAGATCCGGACCTGCTTTGAGGGCGGCTCTTGCTCCGCCCCCGGCTCTTGGCCCGGCTCCGGTCCGGACTACGACTCCTGCTCCGCCCCCGGCTCTTGGCCCGGATCCGGTCCGGACTCCGACTCCTGCTCCGCCCCCGGCTCTTGGCCCGGCTCCGGTCCGGACTCCGACTCCTGCTCCGCCCCCGGCTCTTGGCCCGGCTCCGGTCCGGACTGCGGCTCTGGCTCCGCCCCCGGTTCCGGTCCAGACTGCGGCTCTGGCTCCGCCCCCGGCTCTTGCTCCTCAGCTGGCTCTTGCTACGGCCCAGGCTCTTAGCTCGGCTCCGGTCCGGACTGCGGCTCTGGGGTCGGCTCCGGCTCCTCTCGTACTCGGGCCGAGGAAGGTAGTCTCTGTGTGGAAACACCGGATTCATTAGGAGGGACACACGGGATGTACAGACGCAGAACTTCTACAGATCTGTCTTCTGAAGACTTTCAGGAAAAATATCAGAAGGTTTTAACTAAATCAGCAGGTTTCTGGATGGAGTCTGGTGTAAATGTGCTACTAAATCAGCAGGTTTCTGACTGGAGTCTGGTGTAAATGTGCTACTAAATCAGCAGGTTTCTGGATGGAGTCTGGTGTAAATGTGCTACTAAATCAGCAGGTTTCTGGATGGAGTTTGGTGTAAATGTGCTACTAAATCAGCAGGTTTCTGACTGGAGTCTGGTGTAAATGTACTACTAAATCAGCTGGTTTCTGAATGGAGTTTGGTGTAAATGTGCTACTAAATCAGCAGGTTTCTGGATGGAGTTTGGTGTAAATGTGCTACTAAATCAGCAGGTTTCTGAATGGAGTCTGGTGTAAATGTGCTACTAAATCAGCAGGTTTCTGAATGGAGTCTGGTGTAAATGTGCTACTAAATCAGCAGGTTTCTGACTGGAGTGTGGTGTAAATGTGCTTCTAAATCAGCTGGTTTCTGAATGGAGTCTGGTGTAAATGTGCTACTAAATCAGCAGGTTTCTGAATGGAGTTTGGTGTAAATGTGCTTCTAAATCAGCTGGTTTCTGAATGGAGTGTGGTGTAAATGTGCTACTAAATCAGCAGGTTTTTAAAGAAAGTTCAACAACGACCGCAGCCATGCAGGGTGACGTTAGAAAACAACTGGGGACGTAATATTAGGAATAACATTAATAATGTTATAATGTTTCCGTGGTTACCTGTCATGATGGCGGGAGGGGGCGGAGCCGGATGGTCCAATCAGCTCGTTGCCGACGGTGATGACCAGGTTGTGGTCGATGGGAGGCAAACCCCGAGGAGACGGAGACCTCTGCAACACACACACACACACACACACACACAAAGAGAGAGGGAGACACACACACACAAACAACACACACAGAGAGACACACACAAATACACACAGAGAGACACACACAAATACACACACACACAAAGAGAGAGGGAGACACACACACACACACACACACACACGCACACACAGAGAGAGAGACAGACAGACAGACACACACACACACACACACAGAGACACAAATAGAGACACACACA
>NW_023269564.1:0-2765 GCF_013103735.1 Etheostoma cragini | reverse complement strand
GTGTTAATGTGTGTGTGTGTGTGTGTGTATGGTTGTGTGTCTGATATTGTGTGTGTGTGTATGGTTGTGTATATCTGATTGTGTGTTAATGTGTGTGTGTATGGTTGTGTGACTGATATTGTGTGTGTGTGTATGGTTGTGTATATCTGATTGTGTGTTAATGTGTGTGTGTATGGTTGTGTGTCTGCAGGCGAGCCCGTCCCTGCTCAGGGAGAAGCTGCTGCAGCAGAGAGACAACGTGGAGCAGACCCGGCTGAAGAAGGTGAAGAAGGAGATGGAGGAGATGCAGGAGGCCAAGAGGAGGGAGCGGGAGGACCGGGACCGGCTGAAGGAGGAGCACCGGAGGAGGTTTGAACAGGAGAAGGAGAGAAGGAGGGAGGACAAGGAGCGCAGGAAGCTGGAGAAGGACAGGGTGAGACACATTAGAAGAACTTTTGGTTTCATTGTCACGACAGAACATCAAAATACAGTGAGGACAATAAGTATTTAACACGCTGCTATTTTACAAGTTCTCCCACTTAGACATCATGGAGGGTCTGATGTCCTCGTAGTCCACTGTGAGAGACATGTCCACTGTGAGAGACATGTCCACTGTGAGAGACATGTCCACTGTGAGAGACATGTCCACTGTGAGAGACATAATTTAAAAAACATCCAGAAATCACAACGTATGATTTTATTAACTATTTATTTGTATGATACAGCTGTAAATAAGTATTTGAATACCTGAGAAGATCCATGTTAATATCTGGTCCAGCAGCCTTTGTTTCCAACGGTTCCTGTAGTCCTGCACCAGGTCTGGGACCCTGCAGAAGGGATTTTGGCCCCCCCTCCACACAGATCTTCTCTAGACCAGTCAGGTTTCTGGGCTGGAGTTTGAGCTCCCTCCAAAGATCCTCTGTTGGGTTTAGGTCTGGAGACTGGCTAGACCCCCCCAGAACCTAGATCTGGTTCTTCCAGAGCCCCCCCTTGGTTCTCCTGGTTGTGGTCTTTGGGTCATTGTCATGTTGGAAGACCTCGACCCATCTTCAATGCTCTAACTGAGGGAAGGAGGTTGGTCCCCAAAATCTCCCAATACATGGCCCCGGTCCTCCTCTCCTTTAATACAGTGCAGTCCCCCTGTCCCATGTGTAGAAACCCCCCAAAGCATGATGCTACCCCCCATGCTTCACAGTAGGGATGGTGGTCTTGGGATGGTCCTCATCATTCTTCTTCCTCCAAACCTGGTTCTAAAGTTCTATTCTGGTCTCATCTGACCACATGACTTCCTCCCATGACTCCTCTGGATCCTCCAGATGGTCGTTGGCAGACTTAAGACGGGCCTGGACCTGGTCTGGTTTAAGCAGGGGAACCTTCCGGGCCATGCAGGATTTTAAACCATGACGTCTTAGTGTATTACCAGCAGTAACCTTGGAAACGGTGGTCCCAGCTCTTTTCAGGTCCTGGACCAGCTCCTCCAGGTTTAGTTCTGGTCTGGTTTCTCACCTTTCTTAGGATCATTGAGACCCCACGAGGTGAGATCCTGCATGGAGCCCCAGTCCGAGGGAGACTGACAGTCATGTTTAGCTTCTTACATTTTCTAATGATTGCTCCAACAGTGGACCTTTTTTTTGTTTTTTTTAGATTATGTCTCTCACAGTGGACATGCACCTACGAGGACATCAGACCTTCCATGATTTCTAAGTGGGAGAACTTGTTAAATACTTATTTTCCTCACTGCATATTAAAGTTCTGATCAATAAAATGTAGAAAAACCACAAAAAACATAATCAGAGGGTCAACAGGGACGTTGTAGAGCGTCCTCTGGTGGACAGTATATCACTAACGGGGACATTGTAGAGCGTCCTCTGGTGGACAGACTATGTATTAGCTGGATATTAAAAACTTTGGATGGTTTTATGACGACAATTTTTCTACAGGAACGAGAGAAGCTGAAGGAGGAGAAGAAGAAATACGCCGAGCGACTGAAGCTGTGGAGCAAACCCAGAGAAGACATGGAGTGTGAAGACCTGAAGGTCAGTGAACGCACCACAGAACAGACACCTGACATGTAGTTCAAATCAACTGTAGTAGAAAAGCAACCCGATGCAAGCCTGGTCCTACTGGACTCAGGTCCTACTGGACTCAGGTCCTACTGGACTCTGGTCCACTAGCCCGGTCCTACCAGACGCTGGTCCTACTGGACTCAGGTCCTACTGGACTCAGGTCCTACTGGACTCTGGGACTTAGAAAGTTAAGAGATGAACATCTGACATTGTAACATTATAGAAATGAGGGAGAAGCATGACGTCTCCTGATGATGTGACAGCAGATGGATGTGTAATGCTGTCCCCCCCTGAACCAGGACCTGCCCAGTCCGGTCCCAGTGCAGACCCGTCTCCAGGCCGAGCTGTTTGGTGAAGCTCTGATGGTCCTGGAGTTCCTGCGGGCGTTCGGAGAAGTCTTCGACCTGAAGGACGAGTTCCCCGACGGAGTCTCTCTGGGTCAGAACTCTCTCACAACTAGACCAGGACCCGGTCATCTAGACCAGGACCCAGTCAACTAGAGCAGGACCTAGTCTGTTCTCTCACATAACTAGACCAGGACCCAGTCTTCCTTCTCTCACACAACTAGACCAGGACCCAGTCTTTTCTCTCACACAACTAGACCAGGACCCAGTCTTTTCTCTCTCACACAACTAGACCAGGACCCAGTCTTCTCTCTCTCACACACAACTAGACCAGAACCCAGTCTTCTCTCTCTCACACACAACTAGACCAGAACCC
>NW_023269563.1:0-1333 GCF_013103735.1 Etheostoma cragini | reverse complement strand
GACGTCTGAGTCTAGGGTGTTTGTTTTTATAAATTGAATGATAACAGCTGTTTTCAGTGTTGATGGAAGATGGCCTGCTGGATGGGGGCTGGCATCTCTAACCCAATGGATGGTGGGGGCTTGGAGTAGAGCCTTCGAGTCGAAAGGAGCCAGTTGAGGTGGTTAGGGCATCGGGTAAGAAGGCCTCCTGGGGGCCTCCGTAGAGAGCTGGTCCTGGCACGTCCAGCTGGGAGGAGGCCTCGGGGAAGACCCAGGACTAGGTGAAGAGAGTACATCTCCAACCTGGCCTGGGAACGCCTTGGGACCCCCCAGTCGGAGCTGGTTGATGTGGCTTGGCCAAGGAAATTTTGGGGTCCCCTGCTGGAGCTGCTGGACAAAGATGGATGGATGGAGGGAACCCTTTTAACTAGCTCACTGTATTCTTGGAAGACAGACTTTGCTGCAGAAGGTGCTGTAGCTTAGTGGTTGAAGCGCCTGTCTCGTAAACCTGAGATCCTGGGTCCAAATCCCAGCAGTGCCTGGGTTACTGAATGAAGTGTTTCCACATCGTTGCCGATACTTAACGTGTGCAACCTGATTTTTTAGATCACTAAAGTGACATGTGATGTTGTTTTGTACCATAACATTCCATGTGTCCTTCCACCTACGCAACATTAACCGCCCTCCCTCCCTTACCACTCACACTGCCTCCATCCTTATCCACAGCCTCATCACCTCCCGCCTTGACTACTGTAACTCCATCCTTTTTGGCCTTCCTCAAAAATCCCTCCATAAACTTCAACTTCTTGAGAACTCAGCAGCTTGTGTCATCACCAGAACCCCCCCTTTTCATCACATAACCCCTGTCCTTCAGCAGCTCCATTGGCTTCCAGTTCAATTCAGAATACAATTTAAAATCCTTCTCCATACTTTCAAAGCCATCCATAACCTTGCTCCTCCATATCTATCAGAACTCCTTCACATTGCCGTCCCCTCACGCTCCCTCAGATCTTCCTCCTCTATCCACCTCACTGTCCCCCCAGCTCGACTTGTCATCATGGGGAACAGAGCCTTCAGCCGCTCTGCTCCCCAGCTCTGGAACTCACTCCCACCTGACGTCCGCAGTATCAACTCTCTCTCCCTGTTCAAAACCAGACTAAAAACCCGTCTGTTACAGTTTGCTTATCTATAAATACACTGTTCCTGTTTTTGTTTTGTTTTTGTTTGTTTTGTTTTTTGTTTTTGTTTTATTTGTTTTGTTATAACTACTTAATCCTTTCTGTTCCCTGTATCTGTCTTTTATTGTCAGTAAAGCGACCTTGAGTGTTCAGAAAGGCGCTGTTAAATAAAATGT
>NW_023269562.1:715-2995 GCF_013103735.1 Etheostoma cragini | reverse complement strand
TTTCAATGTTTTTTGAAACTTTTATCAATGTTTTTTTCAATCTCGTTTTTCAACATTTTGGTCTTTTAAAAAATAAATTCAATATTTGTAGATGCTTTTTTGTGGCTTTTTTCAATGTTTTTTGAAACATTTATCAGTATTTTTTTCAAAGTAGTTTTTCAACATTTTGGTCTTTTTTCCAACATTTTTTCCAATCTTTTCTGATGCTTTTTGTTTGGCTTTTTTCAATGTTTTTTGAAACTTTTATCAATGCTTTTTTCAATGTTGTTTTTCAACATTTTGGACTTTTTTCAAATAAAAATTCCAATCTTTTTAGATGATTTTTGTGTGGCTTTTTTCAATGTTTTTTGAAACTTTTATCAGTGTTTTTTTCAATGTCGTTTTCAACATTTTTGTCTTTTTTCAACATTTTTTCCAATCTTTTTAGATGCTTTTTAGATTCTTTTTCCAATGTTTTTTTGAAACTTTTATCAATGTCATTTTTCAACATTGGTCTTTTAAAAAAAAAAAAATCCAATCTTTTAAGATGATTTTTTTTTGGTTTTTTTCAATGTTTTTTGAAACATTTATCAGTGTTTTTTCAATGTCGTTTTTCAACATTTTGGTCTTTTTTCAACATTTTTTCAAATTTTTTTAGATGCTTTTTTGTGGCTTTGTTCAATGTTTTTTGAAACTTTTATCAATGTTTTTTTCAATGTTTTTAAACATTTTGGTCTTTTTTTATACATTTTTTTCCAATCTTTTTAGATGCTTTTTTGGCTATTTTGAATGTTTTCTGAAACTTTTATCAACATTTTTTTCAATGTCGTTTTTCCACATTTTTCCAATCTTTTTAGATGCTTTTTTTTTGGCTTTTTTCAATGTTTTTTTAAAAACTTTTTAAAAACAATTTATTTGAAAAAAATATTGCATCTCATCAGGCCGCTCTCAGACCTGTAACAGAAGAAGTTGAAGTAATAATAATAGTGATAACATGGAGTAATAACTCAATCTACACAGGTGGAATCTTTATTCCAAGTTTATTGTGTATCTGGTGAAAGTCTAGTTTCTCCTTAACTTCCTGCATGCATGACTGACTGTGTGTGTGTGTGTGTGTGTGTAAAGTGAAAACGGTTCCTCTGACACATTTAGGGAAGGCTTCCCGTAATGTCTGCAGGCGGGGGGGGGGGCGTTTTAAGAGCGCGTGCAGCTGTTAGCGGAGACATTCATGAGTTAGTGCGAGCCATAAAGCTCCCGATGAATCCGGCGCTGCGTTACAGCCGTCACATAAAAGCTGACTATGAAAACATGGCGTAGAACGACCCTGTTTATGGGGACCAGTGTTACCATTATGCTGCTCAACAATACCGCGGCACGCCGGCTGGGTGCCGATGTGCAGACGGCACGCCGGCTGTGGGCCGAGGTGCACGATGTGTGTGCACGATGTGTGTGCACGATGTGTGTGCACGCCGCTCGTTCAGATGATTTCGCTTTATTACACGCCTGTAATCACAAACTGTAACCGTTAATCAGGCTACTGTTTGTTCAGCAGCTTTATATGTGTGTGTGTGTGTTTGTGTGTGTGTGTCTGTGTCTATATTTGTGCGTGTGTGTGTATGTGTTACTGTGTTTATGAGTGCGTGTGTATATGTCTTTGTGTTTACATGTATTTTATGTGTGTGTGTGTGTTTGTGTTTGTGCGTCTATGTGTCTGTGTGTGTGTCTGCGTCTATATGTGTGTGTGTGTGTGCGCTTCTATGTTTGTGTGTGAGGGTTTGTGTCTATGAGTGTGTGTTTGTGTGTTTTTGTGAGGGTGTGTGTGTGTGAGGGTGTGTGTGTGTGTGTGTGTTTGTGTGTGTGTGTGTGTGATGAATGGATTCTATATTTTAAATTGTGACTTGAAGTGATTGATTCCTTTAGTTCTCATCCTAAATTAAAGGGCCGGGGTCGGCGGTGTAATGAACCCGGCGGTCGTTAAGGGCCCTTCAGGCTCCTTTAATTACATTCATTAAACAGCTGATGTGTTTGTGCCGCTATCGACGCCGCAGACGAATCACACGGCTGATTAATCACATACGCGACCCGATGACATCATAACAGATGACATCATCCGGCGCTCGATGACTCCATGAAGCCGAGGAGCCCAAACTGCTCCGTCAGGGTTTAAATATCCCAAAATATCCCCAAAATATTCTAGAAATATTACAAAATATTGTAAAATCTCTCAAAAATATCAGTGTCTCTTTGTGTTTGTGTGTGTGTCTGTGTGTGTGTGTGTGTGTGTGTGTGTGGGGGGGGGGG
>NW_023269562.1:0-562 GCF_013103735.1 Etheostoma cragini | reverse complement strand
CCCCCCCCCCCCCCCCCCCCCCGTCTCCAGCTCCAGATGTTCAGCCCAGTGCTGATGAATCTGCAATTATTGATGGCTTCATATACGCAGTGAACTTCTCCAATCCGCCCGCGGGGTAATTGTAAACGAAGTCATATGCATAAAATTAATTATACGGCGCAATAAGGCCCATAAATCAGCTCGGCATCAATTCAGCCGCGGACGCGTCAGCGCACGCCGCCCGCCAGGGTTCAAGGTAGAGAGGAAATTCCCTTTTTTAAACCAAATCAGGGAAGTAATCAGTCAGAGACAAAGACACGTCTCACACAAAGGCTTTTACTCTGGCGGGAACTCTATAGCTGGAACAAGACACAAGCTTTTACTCTGGCGGTGGCTCTATATATTTCCATATCTGGAACTAGACAAGCTTTTACTTTGGCGGGGCTCTATACATCTCTACATCTGGAACTAGTCACAAGCTTTCTCCATGTAAATAATCACTACTTTTTAGCATGTATAGAGCAGCATATCTCCACCAGACTCCATGTTAATAATCACTACTTTTAGCGTGTATAGAGCAGCA
>NW_023269561.1:2053-3529 GCF_013103735.1 Etheostoma cragini | reverse complement strand
AATGGGTGAATTAAGAGTTTATTCCAACCAGACCAGAGTGGTGATTGGTGGAACAGTGGAAAGATGAACCAAGACGGCCTTTGGTAATTTATTTAGTTTCTGTCCACTTTGATTGAAGTGTGTTTTACGATGATAAAAGTAGTGATTATTTACATAGAGTCTGGTGTAAAAAAATCTTTTTGAATAACTTTGTAGCTTTTAAAGTGAGGAAAACTACTAAAGAGTCAGGGTAGGATATTGGGGGTCTCACCCATCAGGGGGTCCACGTCTCTCTTGGGGTTGTAGAAGAAGCCTCGGTCCCCGCAGACCAGGTACAGCGCGTCCACCAGGTGAGAGCCGCACAGGTGCTGCGGCTGCGCGGCGGCCTGGCAGCCGGGCCACGACACCAGCAGCACGGCCAGCAGAGAAACGCACTGGAGCCACAGAGCCGCCATCACGCAGGAGGAAGAGGAGAGCTGGGGGGGGGGGGGGGGGGGGGGGGGGGGGGGGGGGGGGGGGAGTTACGTTAGGACAAAAAAAATTTAAAAAGGTGGCTGGAGAATTGTTAAAAAGGAGATTAACAACCATTGAAAAAAGTGACAAAAAAGTGGCAAAATATGCAGAAACTTGCAAAAAAAAAAGGACATAAACTGGAAAAACAGCAAAGGAGGTGAAAACAGATGGAAACCAGAAGTCTGAACAAGGCCAAAGACGTCAGATAGAAACCTCTGAGAGACCAGTCCAGGAGAAGGATGCTGCCCCGCTCCGTCAGCTCCCCTCCCCCTGGACTGGTCTTTCAGTGATGAAGGTGAGTCCAGGTCTAAGGGGTCTAAGGTGGGACCCTAACCCTACTCAACACCTAGTCGGCTGCTAGACTACAAGGGTTAGAGACGGCAGAGGACACAGGGACAAGAGACAAAACAGAGACAGTAACGTCTATAAAGGATAGAAATGGAGAGAGAAAAACGAAGAAGAGGAGACTCAGGGATGAAGAGGAGTAACTGACCTGAGGAAGAAGAGGAGACTCTGGGATGAAGAGGAGTAACTGAGATCTGAGCGGAGGATGTGAGGAAGATCAGAAATTCTGCTCTGCTTTTATACTGAAAACCTGAGAGGGGTGTGTGTGTGTGTGTGTGTGTGTGTGTGTGTGTGTGTGTGTGTGTAGCACTCAGTAAAACAAACTGATCTAATGATCTGAGATGATCCGATTTTCTCTTATTGACGAACCCTGATAACCAATAAGCTGTGATTGTGTGTGTGTGTGTGTGTGTGTGTGTGAGTGTGTGTCTGTGTGTGCATGTGTGTGTGTTTAGCACTCAGTAAAACAAACTGATCTAATGATCTGAGATGATCCGATTTCCTCTTATTGACGAACTCTGATAGCCAATCAGCTGTAAGTGTGTTTTGCTGAGCTCAGCAGCCGACAGATGTTGCTCTATACACGCTAAAAGTAGTGATTATTTACATGGAGTCTGGTGGAGATATGCTGCTCTATAC
>NW_023269561.1:0-1620 GCF_013103735.1 Etheostoma cragini | reverse complement strand
TACATGGAGTCTGGTGGAGATATGCTGCTCTATACACGCTAAAAGTAGTGATTATTTACATGGAGTCTGGTGGAGATGAACAGAAACTTTCCAACACGCAGAGTGCTGCATGTTTGCAGCGGCTGAGAGGAAAACTCAGCCAACCGAAACGAGCGTCACCAACTGTTCACCACGGAAACCACAACGTTTTTCTGAGAGTCAGAGTGAACACGCCTCATCTCCAATTACCCAGAAAGCACTTCTGCTGCCTCATTGGTCACCTGAGAGTCCATTAGCCCCATTTCCTGCACACACAGCTTTTCTGTAAAACACATCTTCATAAATGGTGGAACAGGTGGATGGGTGCACGCACAAGTTATTTTGTATCTTTGTTGTTGTCTTTGTGTCTTTGTTATTTTTTTTGTGTCTTTGTTGTTGTTTTTGTGTCCCTTTGTTGTTGTTTTTGTGTCTTTGTTGTTGTTTTGTGTCTTTGTTGTTGTTTTTGTATCTTTGTTGTTGTTTTTGTGTCTTTGTGTTGTTTTGTGTCTTTGTTGTTGTTTTTGTGTCTTTGTTGTTGTTTTGTGTCTTTGTTGTTGTTTTTGTATCTTTGTTGTTGTTTTTGTGTCTTTGTTGTTGTTTTGTGTTTTTGTTGTTGTTTTGTGTCTTTGTTGTTAGGGTTAGTTGTTTTGTGTCTATTTGTAGTTTCTTTTCTCTTTGTATTTGTTTTTTGTCTCTTTCTAGTTCCTTTTGTGTCTCTTTTATTGCTTTTGTAGTTTTATTTTGTCTGTTTTGTCTCACACACTTGTGAAGGCCTAGAGACATGATTTTAACTCCTGAAATTATTATTTTATGTGAACACAAAACTGACATTAAACACTTTTTAATTATTTTTAAAAACCAGGATTGTGTTCACACACACACACACACACACACACACACACACACACGTTGGTCGGTGTGTCAATAACACAGTTAAAGTTGGGTTTCGACCCTAAATCTCTCAGTTAAGTTTAGTCTGTCGTGTCTTTCTACTCTCATGATTTCATTCTCAGCTTTCAACAAGAATCACTCACACAGAGCAGCAATATTTCTGTATTTATTGATTAAAATGACAGAAATCAGAGGGAATCTGAACTATTATTTACTGTCAATATGAGGGGAATAAAGATCCCTGTCTACAACTATAACTCATTATTATTTGGATGCAGATGAAATCAGATCCATTCTATGAAGACAACAGCAACCTGTCACAGAGCTGCAGTGTCCGTCTCACATGGGGAACAGCAGGTGTCCACTGAAGGTGTTGTGGTGATTTTCGTTGTCGTACGCCCGACTGTTCGCCCACAGACGCACAAACACCTGGTCTCCTGCCTCCAGCAGCAGGCTGGCGCCGTTAGACGCCGTCCCGTAGTGTTGGGTCTGTTGCTCATAGGCCAGGGCGATCTTCTCCGAGTTCTTCACCAGCACAGCAGCTCCAGGGTGGACTCCGTTGTCCCCATGGGCCCCCACCCACCACTCAAAGTAGTACGCTCCTCTCACCGGGGCGGTGAACAGACCTGGAGGACATCATCAGGTAGAAACAAGCTGTAATGTTACCCTACAGGACAGATGTTCATCATCAGGGAGAAACAAGCTGTAATG
>NW_023269560.1:0-1051 GCF_013103735.1 Etheostoma cragini | reverse complement strand
TTTTTTTTGTATTGTGTTTGTTTTATATGTTTGGTGCTGCAGTGGCTGTATTTTAAAACAAATTTCCCAATTTCCCATTGGGACAGAGTTTACCTAACCTTTACCTAAGGTGGTACAATTACACTGTTGTATTTGCAATAGTTTTAAATCTTTGTAACGTTTTTTTATAAGTGCTGTCTGAATAAAGATTATTATTTGGTGTAATTAGTGTTTGTTTTTATTTGTATATATTATGTTGTATCTGACTTTTCATAAGTATAATATGTAGAGGATATTGCCAAAAGCTTATCCTACAAGAAATCAGATAAATATCTCAATAATTAAAAAAGTTATAGCAAAAAACGTTATACTTTTTATGATTCGGTCACACCTTTTGTTTTAATTTTAATGGAAAACAACGGACCAAATAAAGTGACGACCTCCTAGTTTCAAATGGCCTTTATTTTGTTATTCTTGAACTAATAAACATGGTCTTGGTGTCATTTTAAAGGATTTGTCCAGCTCTTTCTATCTGAACAACTAGTTTTAACATTTAACCATGTTGAAAATTTTACTCCCATACCTACTGTGAGGGACCAACGAGAGGGAGTAACTTTGCATGATGTAGCAGGAGAACCACACGCTGAACATGTCGGATTTAAGTCAGTTTTTGCAAGTTCGAGGGGTCCCAGATGAAGCAATTTCATTACTGGAAGAACAAAAGGTGAGTAAAAAGAACTATACTTGGTGTGGTGCCTGTTTTTTGTAAAAACTACAGAAATGCTGCGGCTATGAAAAGCACACACAAGTTAGCTAGTGTTACCGGCCTCAGACCTAGGGGAATCTAGGCAGGTACAAAGCCACAGGCTGGGTAGCACTGTGGATTGAAAAAAAGTAGAGATACAAAAGTTGTGTCTTTCTCAAGAGCTGGCTGTTTATTTCTGAGCAAAAAATAATTTGATGACCATGCCAACAGATAGGCCTAACAGACATGAGGACACTGGACGATTAACAACACACACAATTATAAAATACACTATAATTATATAAATATATAATATATAAATGGTCT
>NW_023269559.1:0-3124 GCF_013103735.1 Etheostoma cragini | reverse complement strand
TTTTGTGCCAACGTATGTAGCTTCTTCTTCTCTGGTTGCAAGGCGCAATTGAAAAGAAGTAGAAGAAGTGTAAGGTGTGGGAGCGGTCAGACCCATGGATGTATTAAGAGAACGGTCTGACCCCTGTGGGGGCGAGCTGAGAACTGAATGGGAGACATTAACATGGGAATCAGACGGGAATCAGCTGTTATCCCTCAAAAACATCAGCTCATGGGAAAGAAAGAGAGGTCGATACAGAGCGCCGAGGTATTAACCAAACATGGACGCACAACATCACCACAACACTACGCCATTTTCTGAAGGGGAGTTTCTAGTTACTTTTCAGTTTTTATCCCTTCTTGTCCAATTAAAATTACGTATCTCCAGATGTGTTTTGATGTTGAATGTTTGTGATAAACTGAAGTATGATGTCATAAGAGTGTCATAAAAAATAATACATTTGTAAAATAAGAAGAAACTAAATGTCAAAGTTCAACTCAGTTCAGTTTATTTAGGAAGAAAACAGATCAAATTAATAAAACAAATGATTCTACATGGGTTAAAAATCCCAGAATTAGCCAAAAGCTCGCAAACCTTCCCCTGAATACAATCAGCTGTTCTCATGTGTTTAATGGGGCAGAAGGTCGATCCACAGTTAAAGTGATAATGTCTCGCTGAATTTCCAACTGATTTTCCAGCGGTGTACTACAAATGCCAGATATGGATTTAAAATAGGGCCGCACAATTAATTCAAATTTTAATCACAATCACAATTTTGGCTTCCCACAATCACATTTGCGTAATCGAGGGATATTTTAAGTACATCACTCAGTTCATAGAACACTGCGATTTTGTTTTGTTGCAAAGGCAATGTACCGCTCTGTAAACCACTGTCCGATCATGAGCCAGTCGAGTTGTTCCTTGCACCATGCAGCTTAGTTTCTAGATGGAGACAGTCACAGAGGACAGAATAAGGGGAGGAAAACTCAACAGATAACAGTCGGTTATAGGTCGGTCTCAAGGTCTACCAGTTTACCAGTAAACGCACCATTTTTTTACGGTCTTTGTTGTTTTTCAGACAACAGCAGTGACCAGTGCTAGTTGGTGTCTGTTAGCTCACAGGGCTCTAGGGTGCTTCTGCACTTCTGACTGTTACTTAGTTACAACTTTTTAGATCTGCATCTTTTTGCACTACTTACCTTTTTGCACTACTGCACTGCTGACTGTTTATTCACAGTACCAATTGTTTACATATACATCTGCAATACCGTACTTTAACTGTAATATGCAATTACTTTCCACTGCACTTTAATTTGGATAGTTTCTGCCCAAACTTTACTTTATTTGTACTACCTTTAAATCATTGTTATACTGCTCATTTTAGCCTAACTTATTACATCTATCTGTAAAAATTCTGCCTGTAATAATAGCCGCCTGTATATATATATTCATTGTACATACTCACCTGTAAGCTCTGTAAACCATTAGTATATTATGTTATTTGCACGTATCTGTAAAAATTTGCACTTATAGTACTATCCACCGGTATATTATATTCACTACATTCCTAGCTGTAAATCTGGCTCCCAATAATTGTTATCTATATTTTTTATTCATAGGACAAACCCATCTGTAAATTTCTGTTTATAATAGTATTCATTTCTATATTTATTCAGTACATATCCATGTCCTACACTTACGGAACCATTGTATATCCTGCACTTACTGCTATTGCACTTCTGGTTAGACCCATTGCATTGCATTTTGTTGCCTTGTACTTGTACCTGTGTAATGACAATAAAGTTGAATCTAATCTAATCTAATCTAGTTAGGCTGAATCCCATTTCTCCATCTTACCCCTACCCCTTGGCCCTTGAAACCAAGGGGTAAGGGGTAGGGGTGAAAACATACCCCTATGAAATGGGACACCACTTGGTGACATCACCATACAGTATTGATCACAAACTTCCAAGATGGCGTCTCTGTCTGTTGATTGTGTGGGTTTTGACAACAGTGTCATATTTAAATATTTATATATGTTATAGTTATTTTAGGTTCACTTTGGTAGTGCAGAGGCAGGTGTTCTTGTCTGTGTAGTACTTACGACTGTTTGTAATACAAATATGTATACACATGTATCATGTATACATACATATACACCCTGTATACACATGTATCATGTATACATACATATACACCCTGTATACATGGTGTGTTGTATATCTGTTTCAGTTATCACCTTTTTGAATGTCATTGATGTTAAAAAAAACTTTTTGTTGACAAAAATGTGTCTTTATTGGTGATAAATTGAACATAACAGGCAAAAACGTTGGCCTGTTGGCCAGTGCCCCCCCCCCCCCCCACATATCATCAGTGTCCCGTATCAAAACCAACAACAACATACAAGTGCATGAACAATGAACAGGAATTAATTACAAATGATTACAATAAATCAGTACCAATGCAATAATGAATGGGTAAAACATGAACACAGGATTTAGGAAACGTCTGCGTTTTCAGCCCCAAAGAGGACTAGCTGGTGTCTCCTCCTGTGTGATACTGGGCGGTGTATGTAAAGCACGTAGCAATGTATCATAGACCATTAATATTAATATATATATATATATATATATATATATATAGCTTTACAATCAACGTTAGCGTTAGCATTGCAAGCTAGCGATTATTAAAAAGTTTCAGTTTGGAACATGGTTGCAAGTATATATGCACAGGACTGCATGGACCACAAAACAAGACTGTCGTAACTTTTTTAATCAATTATTTAAGCCGAAAGTTCTTACATTTATGAGTCTCTCTGGTCGACGCAGCAGCCATTGATGCCTGCGTGTTTTCAAGTGAGGTCGCGTCCACACTAGGTTCCAAGGGGTATACAACCCTTGGTCTATCCCCTACCCCTAGGTCGTAATAGGTATTGGGACAGCACTAGGTCCCGCGTGAACGCGCAAAAGCTAGGGGAAGGGGTAAGGGGAAGGATTGGGATTCAGCCTTAGTGTCTGTTAGCTCACAGGGATCTAGGGTGCGGCTAACATTTTCCCAGGTCGCACCAGTGCACCTAATCTCCTCGTATCCGCTGCCTCTCCACAAACTAAGCAAATTGATGTGGTTTTATTTTGCTTACATGACC
>NW_023269558.1:0-2083 GCF_013103735.1 Etheostoma cragini | reverse complement strand
TGTTGTTTTTTTTCATTTTTTACGACAGGCTATACTATGACTTTTTTTTACGACATGCTATACTATGATTTTTTTTCATTTTTTACGACAGGCTATACTATGACTTTTTTTTACGACATGCTATACTATGATTTTTTTTCATTATTTTCGACATGCTATACTATAACTTTTTTTCATTTTTTTGACATGCTATACTATGACTTTTTTTCATTTTTTTGACATGCTATACTATGACTTTTCCTTTTTTTGACATGCTATACTATGACTTTTCATTTTTTACGACATGCTATACTATGACTTTTTTCATTTTTTTCGACATGCTATACTATGACTTTTTTTCAGTTTTTCGACATGCTATACTAGGACTTTTAATTTTTTTATGACATATTATTCTATGACATTTTTTTGACATACTATACTATGACTTCTTTTCATTATTTTCGACATGCTATACTATGACTTTTTTTTCATTTTTAACGACATGCTATACTATGACTTTTTTTCATTTTTTTCGACATGCTATACTATGACTTTTTTTGGGAATGCAATACTATGACTTTTTTTCGACATGCTATACTATGACTTTTCATTTTTTATGACATGCTATACTATGACTTTTTTCATTTTTTTCGACATGCTATACTAGGAATTTTAATTTTTTACGACATGCTATACTATGACTTTTTTTTCAAATTGCTATACTATAACTTTTTTCAGTTTTCCGACATGCTATACTATGACTTTTTTTCATTTTTTTCAACATGCAATACTATGACTTTTTTGTCTTTATTTACATGCTATACTATGACTTTTTTCGACATGCTATACTATGACTTTTCTTATTTTCGACATGCTATACAATGTTTTTTTTCATTTTTTACGACAGGCTATACTATGACTTTTTTTTGACGACATGCTAGACTATGATTTTTTTTCGACAACCTATACTATGACTTTTTTTCCTTTTTTTCGACATGCTATACTATGACTTTTCATTTTTTACGACATGCTATACTATGACTTTTTTTCGACATGCTATACTATGACTTTTTTTCATCATTTTCGACATGCTATAATATGACTTTTTTTCATTTTTTTGACATGCTATACTATGACTTTTCCTTTTTTTGACATGCTATACTATGACTTTTCATTTTTTACGACATGCTATACAATGTTGTTTTTTTTCATTTTTTACGACAGGCTATACTATGACTTTTCATTTTTTACGACATGCTATACTATGACTTTTTTCATTTTTTACGACATGCTATACTATGACTTTTTTTCGACATGCTATACTATGACTTTTTTTCATTATTTTCGACATGCTATACTATGACTTTTCCTTTTTTTGACATGCTATACTATGACTTTTCATTTTTTACGACATGCTATTCTATGACTTTTCATTTTTTACGACATGCTATACTATGACTTTTTTCATTTTTTACGACATGCTATACTATGACTTTTTTTCGAAATGCTATACTATGTTATTTTTCATTTTTTAAGACATACTATACAATGACTTTTTTTCGACATGCTATACTATGACTTTTTTTCGACATGCTATGTCTATGACTTTTTTTCGACATGCTATACTATAACTTTTTTTTTCTTTTTTTCAACATGCTATACTATGACTTTTTTTCGACATCCTATACTATGACTTTTTTTCGACATGCTATACTATGACTTTTCATTTTTTACGACATGCTATACTATGACTTTTTTCATTTTTTTCGACATGCTATACTAGGAATTTAAATTTTTTACGACATGCTATACTATGACTTTTATTTGACATGCTATACTATGACTTTTTTTCATTATTTTCGACATGCTATACTATGACTTTTTTTCATTTTTTTCAACATGCAATACTATGACTTTTTTGTCTATTTTTTACATGCTATACTATGACTTTTTTTCGACATGCTATACTATGACTTTTTTTTCATTTTTTTCGACATGCTATACTATGACTTTTTTTCATTATTTTCGACATGCTATACTATGACTTTTTTTTCAAATTGCTATACTATAACTTTTTTCAGTTTTTCGACATGCTATACTATGA
>NW_023269557.1:2288-2508 GCF_013103735.1 Etheostoma cragini | reverse complement strand
CATGCAAATGTTAGCTAACGTTTCCCGGAAACTTAACTTACCCTTTTGTGTCGGCGAACAATAATCATGTCGACGTCTGAACTCCGTCGGAATTTCCAAACTCCTGTTTTTTTAGCGGTGATTTTTGTTGCTTCTTGCTGTTGCAAGTAGCCGACGTGCTGTTGTGAGTCGCGTTGAAAATTACATCATCACGCATAGCTTTGGTGACCAGCCACGCTGA
>NW_023269557.1:1679-1882 GCF_013103735.1 Etheostoma cragini | reverse complement strand
ATGTGCTAAAACAATGCTCTAAATCCTTCAATTTAGCTGAAGCACAGCTATCATCAAGCTTTCTCTGTTCTTTTTTTAAAATCAGCAGTACAAGATAAACTATCCCTGGAATTGTCAGCTGCTATTCATCAATTAGGGGAACCTAGAAAATGGCAGCATAATTGTGGATCCGATTTCCGACTATGCTATCACAACAACGCGGC
>NW_023269557.1:1239-1420 GCF_013103735.1 Etheostoma cragini | reverse complement strand
GCTAGTGGCGCAATGGATAACGTGTCTGACTACGGATCAGAAGATTCTAGATTCAACTCCTGGCTAACTCGTAGTGCTATTTAGTGACTAAATCCCTTTTTCGTCATTTCCAAGTTTACGCTCCAGTACATTCTTTACAAAGAAAATGTATGGAGACCCAACAATGTGTAATTATTGTTGC
>NW_023269557.1:805-1117 GCF_013103735.1 Etheostoma cragini | reverse complement strand
AATCAGCAGTGCTAGATAAACCATCAGTAAAATTTTAGTTAGTCAACAATCAGGGAAAGCAGGAAAATATCAGTAGAGATGACATTCAGAGTTCCCACTATTCTTTCACAACAACAAGGCCCTACTGCTACCAAGCGGCCGTGATCGTATAGTGGTTAGTACTCTGCGTTGTGGCCGCAGCAACCCCGGTTTGAGTCCGGGTCATAGCAGCTTTATATTTTTTATATTTTTTCATAAAGCTACTTCTCTGTTATGCCTCCAAATTGTTCCATCCTCTGCCTCATTTTACATCGATAGAAATTGGATCGCCTA
>NW_023269557.1:326-527 GCF_013103735.1 Etheostoma cragini | reverse complement strand
TGTTTGTAATTTCCAACTTTACCCCCCAGTACAAACTCTACAAAGCAAAGGTACATCTATAAAGAGCCAAATGATTTCCTCATGCTTCCTTCAGCAGATAAGCTTTATGGAGATGCTGACTTGATTTTGTTAGCAGGACTTGGCACCTGCCCACACGGCCAAAAGTACCAAAACCTGGTTCAATGACCATGGGATTACTGT
>NW_023269557.1:0-158 GCF_013103735.1 Etheostoma cragini | reverse complement strand
AAAGGGGCCCAAACAAAGTACTGAGTACATATGCATGATTATACTTTTCAGAGGGCTGACGTTTCTGTATTTAAAATATTTTTTTTTATTGATTTCATGTAATATGCTAATTGAATTTGGGGTTTTCATAAGCGGTACGCCATAGGTGGTTAGTACTC
>NW_023269556.1:0-3136 GCF_013103735.1 Etheostoma cragini | reverse complement strand
CGAGGTCCCTGGCATGAAAGACCTCCTACGTGAGCTCTACCAGTTGGAAGGGAGCCTGCAGATCACCCTGATCTCCACTAACGAGCCGGCGTCCAGTGTCCCCGACCTTCAGCTGACGACAGCCGCCGCCGCGGAGCCCCAGCAGACGACTGCCGCTGCCGCGGAGCCCCAGCTGACGACCGCCGCCGCCGCGAAGCCCCCGCTGACGGCCGCCGCGGAGCCCCAGCTGATGGCTGCCGCCGCCAGGGAGCCCCAGCGGACGACTGCCGCCGCCGCAGAGCCCCAGCGGACGACTGCCGCCGCCGCGGAGCCCCAGCTGACGACGGGCGCCGACGAGGCGGAGCTCCAGCTGACGACTGCCGCCGACTATGCAGACCCCCAGCCGCCGCCCGGAAAGACAGCATCCCAGGGAGTGTTCACTGATCAGTCCTCCCTGGGAGCCGCCCCAGACCCTCAGCCGGCGCCCGTTCCTACGGACTCCCAGCTGGCACCCAGAAGAACCGCATCCCAGGGAGTTAGCACTGACCAGTCCT
Organism: Etheostoma cragini; assembly: GCF_013103735.1. NCBI lineage: Eukaryota > Metazoa > Chordata > Actinopteri > Perciformes > Percidae > Etheostoma > Etheostoma cragini. The sequence goes on along the minus strand of NW_023269556.1, from coordinate 2,603 downwards.
CCCTGGGAGCCGCCTCAGACCCCCAGCCGCCGGCTGCCGCCGCAGCAAACCCCCCTGACTCAGACTGGGCAACCGGCCCCTCTGACCCTGACCAGCCGACTGGCCCCCCAGAGCTAGGCATGCCAACCAGGCCCCTAGACCCAGACCGGCCGACTGGCCCGCCAGATCTAGACCAGCCGACCAGTCCCCTAGACCCAGACCAGCAGACTGGCCCCCTAGATCCAGACCAGCCGACCAGGCCCCCAGACCCAGACCAGCTGACTGGCCCCCTAGACCCAGACCGGCCGACTGGCCCCCTAGACCCAGACCGGCCGACTGGCCTCCCTGACCCAGACCAGCCGACTGGCCCCCTGGATCCCGACCAGCTCCCTTGACCCTGACCGGCAGACTGGCCCCCCAGATCCAGACTGGCCGACGTGCCCCCCTGACCTAGACCAGCTGACCAGACCTCCCAACTCTGTTCAGAGGTCCAGCCTTTCTGACCCCCGGCTGGCGCTCAGTGGCCCTGCCCCCCGGCCGACGGGCACCGTTTCTGGCCCTCGATCGGGGGTAGGTGCCCCCGACCGCCGGCCGGTGTCTGGGCCTCTGCCCTTTCTAGGCACTGGCTTCCGGGGTTCCCCTGGTCCCGGTTCCAGGGGTCCCCTGGGACTCAGTCCCCTGGCTTCCTCAGGTCCTGGCGTTGGTCCCAGATCCTCAGGAACCCCTGTCCCTCATGTCTTTGCCTCTCCTAGCCCTAATCTCTCTGGCTTAGTGTCCGTCCCTGTCTCTGTCCTTGTCCCCGTCACTGTGTCTGTTCCTGTCCCTGTCTCTGTCCCGGTTTTCGTCCCTGTCCCCGTGCTTGTCCCTGCGCCCTTGTCTGTCCCCATGATTGTCTCAGTCCCTGTGTTTGTCTCTGTCCCAGTCTTTGTCCCTGTCCCGGTCATTGTCTCTGTTCCTGTCACCATTCCGGTCCCCGTCTTCCTTCCTGTCCCTGCGTCCACCCCATCCAAATTTGTTCTCACATCTGATCCGTCTGTAGTCTCGCCGTCTCCGTCCGTCCCACCCAAAATAGTCCCTGAACCCGTCCCGTTTATCTCTATGCCTGTCCCGTCTTCCCGTGGGTCTTCCGTGCACCCTTTAACGGGTGCTTCTGTGAGCCTCTCCGCAGGCTCTTCCGTGAGCTCCTCCGCGGGCTCTTCCGTGAGCTCCTCCGCGGGCTCTTCCGTGAGCCTTTCCGCGGGCTCTTCCGTGAGCCTCTCCGCGAACTCTTCCGTGAGCCTCTCCGCGGGCTCTTCCGCGAGCCCCTCCGCGGGCTCTTCCGTGAGCCACTCCTTGGGCTCCTCCGTGAGCTCAACCGCGGGCCCTTCCGTGAGCCCCCCTCCGGCGGCTTCCTCGCGTCCCTAGTGCGCCCCTCTGTGGGCTTTCTGGTAATCCTCGTACTCCTAGTGCGCCCTCTTGTGGTTTGTTTTTGTATACCCGCTCTTGGGTCCCTAGTTTGCCCTCTCCTGGGCGTTCCCATTCATCCCCTCGAACCTCCTAAATCTCTCGGTCCGTCTTCGGTTCCTGTGTTCGTGAGTCGCCCATATCCTCTACACCTCCGTACCTCTCTCCCTTTTTCTCTTTGTTTGTGTTGTTTTCTCTTCTGTCCCTGCGTCAGTGTCTCCCTCGTTTTGTCTTGTCCCTCTCTGTGGTCTGGTCAGGTCTTATTTCTGTCCCCTGTCCTTTTGTTCTGTCTCGTTGCCCGAATTACCGCCGCTGTCTCTCTGTGTGCCTCTCCATGTGTCCGTCTGTCTGACTCCCTGCGTTCCTCTCACTCAGTCTGTGTCTGGTGTGTTGCTCTTTCTGTGTGGGTCTGTCCTGCTCTCTGGGTTTCAGTCCCTTTTTCTGCTTGTTTGTATGGGTGACTCTCCCTGTTCCCTGTCTTTTGCCTTTCTATCTGGGTTGCGCTGTCCCTGTCCCTGCTTGCTTCTCCGCTCCTCTTCTCTGTTCTTCTCCTATTCTGCTCTTGTGTTCATCCTTGCCCCTTCCCGAGTACTCGTCTCAATAGCCCTGTCTCCATTGCTCTGTCTCTGTTGCTCCCTGTCTGTCTACTATGTGTAACTCTCCCCCTGTTTGTTGTCTCTGTCTGTCTCTCTCTCTCTCTTTCTGTTGGCTGTCTCTCTGTTTCTCCCTGTCGGTTTTGCTCTCTGTCCTGGTGTCTTTTCCCCTCTGTCTTTTTCATTCCGTCTGTCTGTCTGTCTGTCTGTCTTGTCCTCTGTGTCTCTCTCTCATTCGGTTTGCTGTCTATCTCTCTCTGTCGCTCTCTTTCCTTCTATGTGGGTCTCTGTGGTTCTTCCGCTCGGTCTCTTTCTCCTCCTCTGTCTGTCTTGTTCTCCGTGTCTTTCTCTGTGTCCCGCTCGCTCTTTCCCTACGTCCCTGCCCTTTGTCTCCCCTCGGTTTTCTCTCCTCTGGTCCCTCGCTCACTACTGGTCTCCAGCCCTTGTTCTGGACTTCTTTGTGCCCGCCATTAGTGCCTTCTCGTTGTCTGGTCTTCTGTCCCATCCTTTCTCCCCTCCTGCGTCCTCTAGTCTCCGTCTTGTCCCTCCTTTGCCCTCTCCATCTCCTTTCCCCATCTCCTCTTCCTT
>NW_023269555.1:0-2019 GCF_013103735.1 Etheostoma cragini | reverse complement strand
AAAACTGACCCAAAACTGACTAAAAACTGACCCAAAACCAACTAAAAACTGACCCAAAACCAACTAAAAACTGACCCAGAACCGACTAAAAACTGACCCAGAACCGACTAAAAACTAACCCAGAACTGGCTAAGACCTGAAGGTTATAAATTGCAATATATCACAGGCCTGAAATGCACATGCTTGCACTCAGTTGTTACTACACACTACACACACATGCACTCAGTTGTTACTACACACTACACACACATGCACTCAGTGGTTACTACACACTACACACACACACTCAGGTCCTATACATGCACTACACACGCAGGCTTTTTAAATAAAGGTTTCAGCGGTTGCATAACAGCCGCCCGCCAGTCCGTCTTGATAAATTACTCTGAGATCTCTGCACCTTTTGTCCATAAACACCCCCCCCCCAACACACACACACACACACCCACACACACACACACACCCCCACACACACACACACACACACACACACTCCCTGGATTACGACTGACATGATGTGCTCTCTGTAAAGTGGTTGTGTACTTGTTTTTACACACAGTCATTTGTTTTCCTGCAGGCCTTCTTCATTAGGCCTAATGTACGAGGTGATGCATGAGTCATCGTCATGGTGACAGTGAGGCGGGGGGGGGGGGGGGGGGGGGGGGGGGGGGCCATCAGATAAAGTGCCTTTGTGTCACTGTTAATTGTGTCTGATGAGTGAGGTCTGGTATAAAACCAGCGATCTGCTCGACAACTATTTCAATATTTTGGAGATTGGTTGAAAACTGACTGAAAACTGACTGAAAACTGGTAAAAAACTGGTTGAAAAGTGGTTGAAAACTGACTGAAAACTGGTCAAAAACTGGCTGAAAACTGGTCAAAAACTGGTTGAAAACTGGTCAAAAACTGGTTGAAAACTGGTCAAAAACTGGTCAAAAACTGGTTGAAAACTGCTTGAAAACTGACTGAAAACTAACTGAAAACTGGTCAAAAACTGGCTGAAAACTGGTCAAAAACTGGCTGAAAACTGGTCAAAAACTGGTCAAAAATTGGTTGAAAACTGCTTGAAAACTGACTGAAAACTGGTAAAAAACTGGTTGAAAAGTGGTTGAAAACTGACTGAAAACTGACCAAAAACGGGCTGAAAACTGGTCAAAAACTGGTTGAAAACTGGTCAAAAACTGGTTGAAAACTGACTAAAAACTGACTGAAAACTGACTGAAAACTGACTGAAAACTGACTGAGAACTGGTTGAAAACTGACTAAAAACTGACTGAAAACTGACTGAAAACTGACCCAAAAAATAACCGTAAATGGACCCAACAGTGACCCAGAACTGGCTGAAAACTGACCAAAACTTACAGAAAACTGACCGAAAACGGACTAAAAACTGACTGTAAATAAGGTAAATATAAAACATATGAAACTGGTTGAGGAAGGTGAGCTAAGATAACTTATAACTCAAAGAGAACATCAGATAAAAACATCTGATTATTAAAGATCTGACGGGTGTAAACGATGCTAAGATGGTGATGGCTGTATCGACAGGCCGGTCTGGGGTCAGGGGTCAGAGGTCAGAGGTCGCTCATCACTGTTGCCCAGGGAGACGAGGTTAACGGGGATTAGCTGCAGATCACAACCTTTCCTGCTTCATTTAACCTGATTCAGCCGGTTATTTGGATCCCTGTTGACCCGCGTTAGAGACGCAGACCTCCACGAGAGAGGTTTTAACTATAATGAATATTTATCATTTATTTCGGGGTATTTGTGGAGTATTTTATGGATAAAGTGCGTATTTATACTGCGAATCGTTAAGAAAAACTACCGCGTATGGAAATATCTAGAACAAGCCTCGAGAAACTGAAGCAGAGAAGTAGTAAAACAGAGGAACACACACTCTTGTTTCTCCCACAGCACTTGAACGCATCACCCTGGATCCTCATGACCTGAGCTTTACAGAGGAACCAACTCGTTTCTCCCACAGCACTTGAACGCATCACTCTCGATCCTCATTACCTGAGC